>NC_086444.1:735759951-735842108 GCF_028390025.1 Pseudophryne corroboree
TGGTCTAGTTGTGAGTGTGGCGCTACCCTGATATTCCCAGCGCCACTCACAACTAGACCAAGCTAAGGATCTAAGAGAATACAACATGAAGCTATTGTGCAGGCACTGCTGCTACCTGTGGTGCACCCGTTACTTCTGCTTGTGGCCCGACCTCAGTGGTTGATGGCTGAAAAATAACCACTGAGGTTGGGCTACAAGCCCATGACACGCCCAGTAAACACACAAGAAAAGCAACCACCCAAGTTCAGCCACCCGCTCCTAGGCTGCTCACCCTTCCACACAGCACTTACCACTAGCGCTAACCTCCCGCCCGCAGCACAGCGTACAGCAGCCGCAGAGCCGTCTTCACTCTCTGCCCAGCCCCCGTGGGAAGCCGCTGCATCTAACCAGGAGGGGGCACCGCCAGAGAACTGGCAGTGGTAAGGCTCCACCTCCGCACTTTACAGGAAGGAAGCGCCGTCAATTTACAACCAGGAATTGGCTGCAGCTAATTTTTGAAAAGTGAGTCCCCGTCCTCCGATCTGGGTAAAATACTTGATATAGCGCATATTTGCAAACACTGAGACATAATGCCCCTTACACATATGCCCCACATTAATAAAATGCACATCACAGACATAATGGTCCTGTCTCTGTAACACCAACAATTAACCAACAATGTAGCCAGTCTCTGTAACACCAACAATTGCAACCCCCATACCCTCCACACCACTCACCCGGCTGGAGGTATTAAACCCATGTAGGTTGAGAAGGAGTCTGGGACCTGGGAGAGCCGGGGAGGTAGCAGCAGCGACGGAAGACATGTGCGGATAGCGGCCTCACACACCGTCGGCTCTGCAACACCTCCTTCATGTGCTCCACCATGAACATTTTCCACCCTCCGCTGCTGGCTCACTTCCGCCGCTACCAGCATGGGAAGGGGTAGTGGGTAACATGCGGGAGAGGGGAGCGGGATGTAATCGCAGGACGTGTGGCGGGCGGCATGTAATCGCGGGCGGGTAATCACAGGAGGGTGGGCGGCATGTAATCCTGGGCGGCCAGGTAATCACGGGCGGGCGGCATGTAATTGCGGATGGCCGGGTAATCACGGGCGGGGCGGCGGCATGTAATCGCGGGCGGCCGGGTAATCACGGGCGGCGCGGGCGGCATGTAATCGCTGGAGAGAGGGAGGTTAACATGCGGGACTCGGAGGGTGCTGTCATGGTGTTGGGTGGGAATATGCAGGGTATCATCGCGGAGGGGGAGAGGAAGGTGCAGCATCCCTGCTCAGCTGTGAAGCTCAGCTGAGCTAGGGGAATAAACTAAGCACTCTTTCATCGGCAGCGTGCAGCGCCGCCCTCCAGTGGCCAGCGCTCATAGGCAGCTGCCTAAAGCTGCCTAGTGGTGGCGCCGGCCGTGTGTGTGTGTGTGTGTAAATCTGGCTCTGATACTAGCCAGTGTCTCCCCAGCCATTGATCTCACTGCATCTCACTGATATACATCCAACAGCAGCTACCCAGCTGTCCCCCACTCTTTGGATATTCGGGATCCGGTCAAGATGCCGCCGGACGGAATCCCGGCGGTCGAAATACCGACGCCGGAATCCCGACCGCCACAATCCCGACATATTCTCCCTCCGTGGGTGTCCACGACACCCATAGAGGGAGAATATAATAGTGTGCCGAGCGTAGCGATGCACCGTGCCCGCAGCGTGGCGAGCGAAGCGAGCCCGCAAGGGGCTGCGTTCCGCTCGCCACCCCTGTCGGGATTGTGTGGTCGGGATTCCGGTGTCGGTATTTCGACCGCCGGGATTCCGACCACCGGCATTTAGTACTGATCCCGGATATTCTTCTACACCAGTGTTTACCACAGGAACAGCAAATAGTGGCCCTCATTCCGAGTCGATCGCTAGCTGTTTTCGTTCGCAGCGCGGCGATTAGGTAAAAAAGCGGCATTTCTGCGCATGCGTACGGGCCGCAGTACGCACGCGCGAAGTACTTTCAAACAAAACTATGCAGTTTTACACAAGGTCTAGAGGCGGTTTTCAGTCGCACTCCTGATCGGTGAGTGATTGACAGGAAAGGGGTGTTTCTGGGAGGTAACTGTGCGTTTTCCGGGAGTGTGCTAAAAAAAAACTCAGGCATGCCTGGGGAAATGGGGGAGTGGCTGGCTGAACGCAGGGCGTGTTTGTGACGTCAAAGCAGGAACTAAACTGACTGAGGTGATCGCAAGGTAGGAGTAGGTTTGGAGCTACTCAAAAATGGCATGAAAAATTTTTCAAGCAGTTCTGCTAATCTTTCGGTCGCACTTCTGCTAAGCTAAGATACACTCCCAGAGAGTGGCGGCTTAGCGTTTGCATTGCTGCTAAAAGCAGCTGGCGAGCTATCAACTCGGAATGAGGGCCATAGGCTCATAACAGCAAGGCAGACCTAAAGGCCCCCGATGTCTGGGTCAGAGAAGCGGTAATATTCAACATGTTGAATTTTCCTGATTTGCTGAACCCAACCAAAAAATGATCAGGATTGGGATATTGGGGTATTTTAACATGTACAATTTTATTGATTCTCTGAAGGATCACCAATCATGGATGACCAGATAGGTAGACCAGTACGATCAGGAAATTGGGGACACGGTTGCCTGATATATGGGACCCTCAAGTGCAGGTACTCTGAGCTCCCTTATTACCCTCATTTATCCTCACTCCTTCAGTACTGTGATATATTGCGTTTTCACTCACCGTGCTACACTCGATTTTCGCTCATCTATTCAAGATGAGCTATTAGCATGGCGAGCATTAATGTATTCTGACCGGTCAGCGCTGCAGTTTACATCTCTGCAGCGCTGATGAACGGAGATTAGCCCTGGTGACTTTAGCTATTGCGCATGCGCCCTAGTAATATTTCTGTTGCATGCGTGGTATCCACTTGCGGGTACCGTTTCGGGGATGTATTTAGGAGCCCCTCACAAGGCATTGCTGTGGTGACCCAGGAGCCGCGGAGGATTGAGGGAGCCAAGCCGGAAGCCTCGGCGGAATCCCAAGGCATTGCACGGTGAGCTTTATTTTAAACATGACAGCAGCCAGCAAGGTAAAAATAGTGCTGCGAGTGCTAAAACATTTATTAAAAAGATTGGTGGTCATTCAGAGTTGTTCGCTCGTAGCCGATTTTCGCAACGCAGCGATTAGGTGGAAAATGTGCATGCGCATGGTACGCAGCGCGCATGCGCTTAGTTATTTAACACAAAACTTAGTAGATTTGCTGTTGCTCGAGCGGCGCTTTTCAGTCGCTCTTCTGATCGGTGAGTGATTGACAGGAAAGGGGTGTTTCTGGGCGGCAACTCAGTGTTTTCCGGGAGTGTGCTAAAAAACGCAGGCGTGTCAGGGAAAAACGCAGGAGTGGCTGGAGAAATGGGGGAGTGGCTGGCCAAACGCAGGGCGTGTTTGTGACGTCAAACCAGGAACTAAATGGACTGAGGTGATCGCAATCTAGGAGTAGGTCTGGAGCTACTCAGAAACTGCAGGAAAATATTTAATAGCAATTCTGCTATCCTTTCGTTCGCAATTCAGCTAAGCTAAGATACACTCCCAGAGGGCTGCGGCCTAGCGTGTGCAATGCTGCTAAAAGCAGCTAGCGAGCGAACAACTCGGAATGACCACCATTGTTAGATAAGTATTCAATACCTGTATACCTTCTGTGAGAAGGTGTAAAAAAATAAATAAATAATGAAAATCAGTGCAGGGGGATAATAAGATGCCCTAATTATCCTTATAAATGAAAATTAGGCGCAAAAATTGCTTGATAGATAAGGCCAATAGATTGGTGGCTATACATGGTGAAGTCTGTAACTACCGATGTAGCCATGCTCATCTTTGCTGCAATGCAATATGCTGCAACACGGCTTGTTGCATGGCGTGACAGCAGGGGTGCAGTGGGTGGGTACGGCATACCCTAAAGAATTTAGCCGTGGGTATGCTGTACCCACGCTGACGGGCCGCTGCTAGATCCCTCCGTTGCTACTGCTCACCGCCGCTGCATGAGGGAAGGAGAGCGCATCTCCTGATCCTCAGTGTCTTCAATTTGGTGCTGGCCCTTGAGCTAATCAGAAATGGCCACCGGACCGCGAGCTTTGATTGGCTCACGGATTGGCACTGAATTGAAGGTAGAGACCTACACCACCGCCGGAGACTGAGGGGCAGGAGAGGCGCAGGCTGCGCTCTCCTCCCCTCACACACAGTACAGCACAGCAGCAGCGGTGAGCAGCAGGGGAAGGGGGGCATGTGTACCTGGCACTGAGGGCATATCTGGCACTGCGGGGACATGTGTATCTGGCACTGGGGGCATATCGGGCACTGTGGGCATATCTGGCACTGCGGGACATGTGTATCTGGCACTGGGGGCATTTCTGTATCTGGCACTGGGGACATATCTGGCACTGGGGGGACATGTGTATCTGGCACTGGGGACATTTCTGTATCTGGCACTGGGGGCATATCTGGCACTGGGAGCATATCTGCCACTGGGGGGGGGGGGGGGGGCATGTGTATCTTGCACTGGGGACATTTCTGTATCTGGCACCGGGGGGCAATGTGTATCTGACACAGTGGGGGCATTTGTGTATCTGGCACTGGGGGACATGTGTATCTGGCACTGGGGACATTTCTGTGTCTGGCACTGGAGGCATATCTGGCACTGGGAGCATATCTGCCACTGGGGGGACATGTGTATCTGGCACTGGGGAGATTTCTGTATCTGGCACTTGGGGGCAATGTACAGTATAGCTGACACAGTGGGGGCATTTGTGTATCTGGCACTGTGAGGCAATGTATATCTGGCACTCTAAGGGCATTTGTGTATCTGGCACTGTGGGGCAATGTGTATCTGGCACTGTGATGCAATGTATATCTGGCACTCTGGGGGCATTTGTGTATCTGGCACTGTGGGGCAATGTATATCTAGCACTCTGGTGGCAATGTGTATCTGGCACTGTGGGGCAACAGGGCCGGTTCTAAGATTTGTGGCGCCCCGGGCAAAATATGGGGGCGTGGCTTCAATTGGGGGCGTGGTCACAACGCTGCAAGAAAATAAATAATTAAAATAAAAAGAATACTTACCATCCCCGTTCCTGATCCAGACCCCCTCCGCCGGCGGCACCGCTCTTCTCCCCTCTCTCTTCTCTACGATCTATGGGAGAGACGTTATTACATCTCTCCCATAGAACAGCATAGACACTAGAGGTCAATTATGACCCCTAGTGTCTGTGCCACTATGCTGTGCGGTGCGCGATGACGTCATCGCGCATCGCACAGCAAAGGTCCTCTACACGAAGTAAACTAGACCATAGCGTCTAGTTTCCCTTCATGGAGAGGACCTTTGCCGTGCGGTGCGCGATGACGTCATCGCGCACCGCACAACTAAGGTCCTCTCAATGAAGGGAAACTAGACGCTACGCGTCTGGTTCCCTTCAAAGCGGGGGGGGGGGGGGGGCACAGCAGGGCACTGCGGAGGCACAGTGGCGGATCTTGCCCTGGTGCGGCGCCCTCCGGATGGCGCCGGCGCCCTCCGGAAGGCGGCGCCCCGGGCAAAAGTATTGCTTGCCCGTGGCAAGAACCGCCACTGGGGGCAATGTGTATCTGGCACTGTGGGGGCAATGTGTATCTGGCACTGTGGGGGCAATGTGTATCTGGCACTGTGGGGGCAATGTGTATCTGGCACTGTGGGGGCATTTGTGAATCTGGCCCTGTGGGGCAATGTTTATCTGGCACTGTGAGGCAATATGTATCTGGCACTGTGGGGCAATGTATATCTGGCACTGTGGGACAATGTATATCTGGCACTGTGGGGCAACGTGCATCTGGCACTATTGGGGTCATATGTGTATCTGACCCTCCCCCCATATGTGTATCACGCCCCCATTTTCATTGCCCATGTGGCATTTGGCCACACCCATTTTTTGCCACGCACGCCTAAGGTGTGCGCACACAGTGCCTATAAGACATTTTTTCTACTTGCACCACTGCGTTCCAGGCTCCCGGCGATCGCTCCATTGATTCCTAAGGAATTAGTGGAGCGATCACAAGCTGCAAATAGTCACATCGTTGCAAGCCATGCAGCATGCCATAATGTAACATGCTGCATCGCATGGCTACATCTGCATATCATCCATGCAAAGCTATTCCTACTGTGAGCTGTGGTGAGAACCTGATCTAGAACAATGGGCCTAATTCAGACCTGATCGCTGTGCTGCAAATTACGCTGTCCTGCGATCAGATAGTCGCCGCTTAGGAGGAGTGAAAACTCGCACTGTGCAAATGTGCAATTGCATGTGTACGCTGTGTGAAAATTCCCCTCAGTCAGCGGACAGCTGCAAAACTGTTCGCATCTCGCTCACCATCAAATGTTTTTCCCATTCTGTACAGTGTGTGAAGTCTGCACGTAGCTCAATCCAGTGCGAAGGAATCAGGCTGATCGGGTTCGCAGTCAGTTGATATCGTCACACACCCGCCCTCTTGGGAACACCTGTGTTCTTCCTGACACTACCATAAAATGGTCAGTTACCACCAACAAACGTCCTCTTCCTGTCAATCACCTTACAAACGGCTGTGCGATCGAAATTTTCGCACCATACTGTCACTGTTTGGCGACATGCCTGCGCATTGCAGTGCATACCCATGCGCAGTAGTTTGATAATCACCCGCTGTGCGAAAACACACAGCACCAATCAGGTCTGAATCTGGCCCAATAACAGGGGAAGTTGCCTCAGTGCTTATCCACTCATACAGTCAGAAGTAGAGGAAGGTTATACCCAGACAAATCACAGTGACTGTGGGAGAAGCATACATTTAGTATGTACAGGTATGACAATGACACTCTGAACTGGACCCCCTTAATTTGTACTACAAAGGGTATGCATTGCAGGCAACTGTCAGACTGGATAAGACATGAGAAAGGTCCCCTAATGTTCACCTTACTGAGCTTCGATTACTGCCCATCCTGTTGGTGCTGGGGATGTTGACGCTCCCTTCTGCTGTTGCCCGTGGGACCAGTGGGCGGGCGGGACCCTTGGACTTACTTATAATGGAGGAAGGAGTGAGAAGGCTGATGGAGTTCTGATTGGCTGGTGCAGAGCGGGAAGAGGAGAAGGCAGAGTTACCATCCAGTGTGTGTGCTCTGCGGTAACAGCGCAGAGAGTGATGCTGCGCTGAGGTGATGCTGAGGAGACTGCAGGGAGTAAAGCTGCCACTGAGGAGTTCCCTGAGGAGATTGGGGATGGTGTGAGGCACTGGTATCTATAATGGGTGCAGTGTGTGCGGTGCACACGGGCCCCTGAATCCAGAGGGGGCCCACACTGCACACACTGCACCCATTTCTTCTGTACTTACCTTTCCGGCGTACATCTGTGACTGGGTGTGGGCCCCCTCCTCTCCTGTAGCTGTCACTGCCGTTGCTAGTGCACTGAGCGCTAGAGACTCTGGCACAGTGCCAGAGTCTACAATGCATGTGCAGGACTCCGTAAAAATGGTGCAGCGGCCATTTTTCTGAGTCTCAGCACTGACAGCAGCGGACAGCGGCGGCGCCGGCTACAGGAGAGGAGGGGGCCCACACACAGAGTCTGCACACGGGTCCCCTCCTCTCTAGAAACGCCGCTGGTGTGAGGGGAGAGACCGCGCTGTGACAGGAAGCTGCTGACAGAGGGGAGGACACAAGTGAGCCAAATGGTCAAGTATCACAAGTCCCAGAACACCTCAACATAAACTAGGTACCGCACAGCTATTCAGACAGACAGAAGTCAGGGCCAGCCTGACAGAACTATTTTTAGTCAGCGTGCTACGCAGTACCAGACTGCCTTAGTTAGAGACTGATCCTGTGTCATATAAAAAAGGCTGCTAAGCCACTTCTACTTTTTATACTGAGCAGCTAAAGAGAAAGAAAGAGACTTGAAAGGGCTACTACACCTGTTCACTCAGCATTAGTCTGTGAGTACACTGACCTACACACAACTTCAGAAGGGTAAGATCTGCTGAGACATTATTACCTCATACTGGAAGGAGGTTACACTGAATGCAGGTATTTGTTCCATCATCAGTATAAAGAGAGAAACTGACAGCTGTTCACAATGTGTGTTGAAAATAGAGAGAGAGAGAGTAACTGCATCTGAACCCTAAGAATGGGGAGTTAATCCAGTATAAATCCCCCTGCCCACACAGCCGCAAGGGAACTTGGTCACCTCAGTCAAGGGTAGTTCACCCCTTGCCCCTCACATCCGTGTAAGTCAGAGTATGGACATCAAGTGATAAAAAGCCGTTGACAAGTCACCAGCATTAGACGTCAACGTGTCACAGCCCTAATTTCTGCTGTTAGAGACACTATTATGTTCCACCTAGGGCTACAGCTACACCACTCTGCACCCCACAGTGAATAACTGAGATATATGTATATGCAGGGTATTACTGGGAGACTCTGCCGAGTTAAATGCTTATTCACAATTTAAGGAACTGTACCGTGAACCTACTCTGCCTACACTGCTCCTATTGGCCAGTATTGTTCTTCACTGCTTGTCCTTTGCTATTTACGGCTACAGAACTGTTCTGCTGCTCATAGCATATCTGCCTAAATTCTGCGAGACAGAACTGTGGAACTGCATACTATTCTCTACAGATAGAGTTGACCATGGGGGTCATTCCAAGTTAAACGCTAGCTGCTTTCGGTCGCAGCGCGGCGATCAGGTTAAAATTCTGCATTTTTGCGCATGCGTATGGGCCGCAGTGCGCACGCGCGAAGTACTTTCACACAAAACTATTCAGTTTTACATAAGGTCTAGCGGCGCTTTTCAGTCGCACTGCTGATCGTTGAGTGATTGACAGGAAAGGGGTGTTTCTGGGGGGTAACTGGCCATTTTCCGGGAGTGTGCTAAAAAACGCAGGCGTGTCAGGTAAAAACGCATGCGTGCCTGGGGAAACGGGGGAGTGGCTGGCCGAACGCAGGGAGTGTTGGTGACGTCAAAGCAGGAACCAAACTGTCTGCAGTGATCGCAAGGTAGGAGTAGGTCTGGGTCTGGAGCTACTCAGAAACTGCAGGAAAAGATTTTTGAGCAGTTCTGCTAACCTTTCGTTCGCACTTCTGCTAAGCTAAGATACACTCCCAGAGGGCGGCGGCCTAGCTTGTGCATTGCTGCTAAAAGCAGCTAGCGAACGATCAACTCGGAATAAGGGCCTATGTTAACTGCATGCCATTAACTGCTATTGCAACTGAGCTGTGCTACTCTTATAATCTTCTGATTTCACTGCATGACTGATTCAGCTTACTGTTGGAATTGCCTTATCTTGTCTTCACACTGAGGGAATATACTGAACTGCTTAATGGCTCCGCTTGCTTAATGAATTTACTAAGGAACTACCCTATATAACTCAGTGCCATCATCTCCCAATAGCAACCCTAAATGGCTGTCTAGCTGAACTCCAGGAGTGGATGAGTGCTAGTTGGCTCCGACTGAACCCGGATAAAACAGAGGTCCTTATGATAGGACCGCAACATCAAAGGAAAAGACTGCAGCATAGCCAACCAACTGGACTTACACTCGGGGATTCAGAATTACAAACCACTGATCGTGTGCGGAATCTTGGCGTTGTCCTGGATGGTGGCTTGACACTTAAACATCAGATATCAGCCACAATCAAATCCTCATTTTTTCACCTGAGGAACATAGCCAGAATCAATTCCCTCAGATGATCTGCCAAAAGTCATCCACGCATTTGTATCATCTCGATTAGACTACTGTAATGCCCTCTCTACCTTCGTCTCCCAGCAAAAGAATTGTACCGCTTACAGCTGGTGCAAAACACAGCTGCCAGGCTGTTAACCGACCAGCCCCGTTCTAGCCACATAACACCCATCCTCTACTCCCTTCACTGGCTGCCTGTAAGATGGCGAATCATCTTCAAGATTGGCTTACTGAGTTTCAAAGCACTACATGACCAGGGCCCATGGTACCTGAAGCAGCTACTGACCCCATATTGCCCCATCGATTACTGCGATCTGTAGACGAAGGATTTTTTAGCAGTACCTAGAATCTCCCGTAATTCATCTGGGGGTCGAGCTTTTAGTCATGCGGCTCCGACTCTATGGAACTCACTTCCCCGCACAGTGCGAGAGGCCCCAACTATAGAATCCTTCAAAAGTAGACTCAAGACTTTCCTTTTTACTCAAGCATTCCCATAATTGTCCCTTTTAGTATTTCCATGCTTCTGTCTTTTATGAAAATCTGTTCTGTACTTCATTATTTTCTGTACTATATGATAAAGCTAAATATTTATCTTATATAAAACCCTTTATGAGGTCTAAGAACACTGTACGCTATTTACGTATGGAGTACCGTGAGGGTACGCACGTTGCGTAACAATCGCTTAGCCGTGGTCGAGACGCTCAAGCGTCACGTTCGCTCACGGCCAAGAGATCACAGGCAGGCACGCTATTGGCTGCCGACTAACGTAATGATTCGCTATAGCGTAGCGGACGCTCGGGACCACGAGGAGATCACCAGCGGCGCAGACGCTCACAATGTTAAACCTTTATATCTAAACCATAAACAACGTATTATGCAGCAAAACCTTAGAGTAATGATAGAGTGTAGATGCAACCTTGTGTAGCCTGATTATCTTAAAAGCTGTTCGAGCATCACTGACGCTCTGAAAATACTTAACACTATAAGAAATACACAGATACCTGGGCTTAGGGTCCAACGCCTTATATATATATTATGAATGTTATACTTGCAAAAGAATTAATACAATACAAGTCATACACTACAATATAACATAGACTAACTAACCAGATAACTACACAGGAAATACAATACAATTACGTTTTAAGGGAAAATAAGAGAGAAAGAGGAGAAGAGAGAGAGAGAGAGAGAGAGAGATATGGAGAGATATGGAGAGATATGGCTCAGAATAACAAGAAAGACAATATGATTGCGGAGAAAAACTTACGCACAAAGGGGAACGATCGCATGCGCCTCTGGACATCCAGCTCCCGATTATCAGCAATGAGAACCGTTGAAGAGTGAGCTGGATGTGATCGGCTTGTCTATTTATGACCCACACACAATACAATTCAATGGTCCCTACAATCTCATTGTTCATTGGACACAGGAATTCCTCCTCGCATTATAACAAAAGGTCATAGGTTGATTCATACAGGTGGGCTGTGACAATTTCCAACTGCTCAGGTGGGTGGGAAACTAGGTTTCCCGCCGCATGGATAAGTAAGTGCAAATAATAGTAAATGGACATAACTTCTTATGTCCATAACTATTCGCACGAGCGATTAATCCGCTCCAAACCAACACCGGAATATTGCTAATTAAATACTCTTCCGATGGATACTAAACACCACTGTATAATCCCTGTCTGACCCCTTGTATCAGACAAAGAGGGATCTCTCCGTCCATGAACATGCTACATTAACTAAACTTTCAGAATCTATCAAAGGGACCATGATCTATAAAATACATTATAAAGTGAAAATATGTAACGAAAGAGTCGCCCGCTAGACGCATACAATCTCTACCGTAAATGCGCATACCGTGCGCCTGCGGGTGCACGCGACTGCGTGTATGCGCACGCACGGGAGAGCGTACGCACGCGCAGAGCGGACATGTATGAGGTGCAAATATGGCAGTGTGCATAGTGATATTTTTCTGACTTTGACATATATTATGCTATGTATCTGTTAAGCCCCTTGAATCCTATTGGAGAAAGAGCGTTATATAAACAAAATTATTATTATTATTATTATTATTATTATTATTATCTCTGTACAGAATCTACTTCAAAGAAACAGAGGCCTTTTTCCCCTCGGTTGTAGACTTTATTTTAAAGGAGTATTTCCATATATAAGGGTCCCATAGGACAGGACCTTAGGAAAGATTAGCACCACCTGGTGGACACCAGGTTAATACGCTGGATTATATATATAGTCTGCCGGCTTACTTGAATCTAGTGTGTCACTATTCCACATTATGGTGTATTTTGAGTTGTCATTTGCTACTGTGTGTCAGATCTTATTTTGTTATATTATATTGTGTGTTGCACCTTGCTAACTAACAAAGTTAAACCTACAGGGGTGACCAGTCATTGTTTCAGACAAATAAACAAATTGTCACCGTCCTAATGTGTGTTATTTATTGGGGGTTCTCTGGGGGTCCTGATCCTTCTGCCTGAGGCCTGTAGGTGAGATCTGGGAGAAGCCAATATCATCGGGGATCAGGTACGGCCGACATCCGCACCGACACTTCACTACCACCTACTTACCTTACCTTGGTAGTATCACATGAGAGTGAAAGTATTTTTAATTTTAGACAGATATGTTGTTTTGTTTGCCCAACAACCTTATATTTGCACCTCTGTATGTTAGATAGTATTTATGTAATTCAATATATATGACCTTATTTACAGCTCTGCAGAAAATGTTGGCAGTATGATAAATACTCAGATTATCCCAATTGGAATCATTGATGCTACATTAGTTAATATCCTTTAGCCAGAAATGTAAATATCAGTTTTGCAGATACCTGCATCTGGTGTCTGACACTACCCGTATCATGTGCAAGACTCTGCTAATTACCTGTTGCTGCTGAGTTACTGGCAGGATGTGCTGTTGATAATGTTGTTGGCGTAGTATTGTTCTCTGCACCTGTAAAAGACAAACCAATAATTAAAATGTAACTCATTTATTAATCATCTGTGGAACTGGGGATACATATGTTATAGCCAGACTATTGTATCTTCCCCACTGATCGCCCTGTGATACTTCCCAGAACTGGCTCCCCGGTAGTCTTAACAAAATGCAAACTTCTATCACTAACTGACTCTGCCCATTCAAATACTACACCACAGACCTGAATGAAGGGAATATATATGATTTGCCGGTGAACAAGATGCCTCGCTGTCAATATCCTGACAGCGGCATCCCCACCGCCAGAATTCCGGCAGCAGGGCGAGCACTAAGAGTCACCGTAAGGGCTCAGTGGTTCGTTGCGCTTGCCACAGGATCTATTCCCACTCTATGGGTCTTGTGGACACCCACATGTAGGAATGGCCGTGTAGCGCCAGGATTATGGCTGTCGGGATTTCGACGTTGGTACCCTGAACATCGGGATCCTGGCAGCCGACATGTTAACCGCAACCAGAATGAAGGCATTGAGGCACTTTAGACAGGCGTCTAAAATTAAAAGCATAAAGTAGTGTTATTTCCTAGAGTTGAATAGGTGATAAATATTAAAGAGGCTATCAAGTAAATCCCATCAAAAAATACCCGCTGCGGGGGATACTTGAGTGTTTCCCCAGCTCAGCTGCCTCCTGGGAGACTTACCAACTCTTCTGGGTGGTCGGGAGCACCACCCGATTTTCAGGAGCCTCCCAGCCATTAGGTAAGTATGAGTTACAGCTCTGTATACATCCAAATACACTGGTGCAAAAGTAAAAGAAAAGTGAACATCATCGGCTTAAAGTAATAGCCTCCGAGTTCCGGAGGTGCAGGACGCTTGTGCGAGTCTGTCTGTTTCTCTAAAGCAGCAATCATTTGCAAGGCAAAAACAGGTTAGTTTTGCCTTGTAAATGATTGCTGCTTTAAAAAAACACCCAGACTTGCACAAAGCACGCATTGCTGCATGTGTGCACTGTTGTCCCTGTGCACACAGATCCGATCCATCCTGCATGTCTATGTGAGAGTGATAGACATATAGGAAAAATCAACAGACCAACAGGGATAGATGGAAACAATAGGGCAGATGTATTAACCTGGAGAAGGCATAAGTGATAAACCAGTGATAATTGCAAGGTGATAAACACACCAGCCAATCAGCTCCCATATGTAAATTAACAGGAGCTGATTGGCTGGTGCATTATCACCTTGCATTTAACACTGCTTTATCACTGGTTTATCACTTCTTTATGCCTTCTACAGGTTAATACATCGACCCCAGAGTACGTAGTACACAGGCTGGCTGCCAACTTTTAGTCCTGGTGGAATGTCCACCCTAGTAACCCAGTGGTGTGCTACCAGAAGGGCATGGCCAAGTCACATATGAAGCGTGCCTAGTACTAGACCACACTCCAACTCTATTACTGTTTACTCTCCCTGGAAATGCAGAATAAATACATGCAGACATACACCACAACTAACACTGTTCAAATATCCCAGTTTAATCAAATACCTGTCTCGGCTACCTGACTGAAAACAGTCATATGGCTGTGTCCCTCAGCTTATTCTGGTTCAGAGGACAGAGGTTGCCATTAGTAGCAGCAGACCAGGATAGGGCCTATGTTGGGGTGGACTTCAGTTTGCCAGCGGCCGGGCTCCCAATGACCAGCATACTGGCACCAGAATCCCGACCGCTGGCATACCGACATCTTTTCTCCCTCTTGAGGGTCCACGACCCCCCTGGAGGGAGAATAGATAGCATGGGGCGCATAACGCGCCACCGTGCCCGCAGCATGGCGAGCGCAGCAAGCCCGCAAGGGGCTCATTTGTATTTGCCCAGTTGTCGGTATGCTGGCGGACGGGATTCCGGCACCAGTATGCTGGCCGCCGGGAGACCGACCGCCTGCATAACTACTACACCCCTGTGTTGCAATCTCCTCATTGATACTCAGCCATGTACAGTAACTAGCCCTTAATTTAATGAAGGTTGTATTATGTGACACAAACTAACAGCAGCAGCCTTAGGGCCCGATTCAGACCTGATTGCTGCTGTACGGTTTCGCACAGCAGGCGATCAGCGATAGACTGCATGAGCACCACAATTTGCACGCGCGTCGCCAAACAACAACAGACATCGCCGAACAGAGACAGGCTGGTGTGAAAATGTCAATCGCACAGCCATTCGCAAGCTGATTGACAGGAGGAAGCCGTTCGTGGGTGGTAACTGACAGTTTTCTGGGAGTGTCAGGGAAAACGCAGGTGTGTCTTCGCAGTTCATACCTTATTCGGTTAATAACACTTTTTTGGATTGTTCTTTCTGATACAAATGTATCTATTGAAGGTGCTTAAAACTGATTTACTCTTGTTACAGAGATTCTTCTAGAGATTGGTGTAATAAAGTTGTACCTTGTGCTATTTTGCCATACGCACGTCTGACTGATACATTTTTAGAATATTTCTTGGACTCTACAGCCTGCTAATTATAGCTTATACTCTATCAGCTGTATTAATGTTCTGTTAACATCATTTTCTTGGATAGTCTCTTGTCTGACATAAATGTATCTCCTCAAGGTACATAAAATTGATCCATTTCTGTTACAGAGACACATTTAGAGA
This sequence comes from Pseudophryne corroboree, assembly GCF_028390025.1. NCBI lineage: Eukaryota > Metazoa > Chordata > Amphibia > Anura > Myobatrachidae > Pseudophryne > Pseudophryne corroboree. Next base: position 735,775,245 of record NC_086444.1, read on the forward strand.
TTGGTAAAACAAAACTTTACCTTATGCAATTTTGCCACACATGTCAGATCAATGGATATATTTTTTATATAGTTTTGGAGAGCTTGTTAACCAAAGCTTATTTTACAATAGCAATATTAATGTTCTGCTTGGATTATACATCTGTGACTTATATTTAATTAATTTACAACACTGATAATATGCCGCATGAATATACTGTTTGCCGAACCTGACTGCTGCCCTAATTAGTGTTCCAGGTACACAGAACACAATTAATTTGTGCAATTTGCGCCAATATCAAAAAAACAATATATTATATTATGTATATATTTTTTTTTCTGTGTGGAACACTAAGTGTATTTAATATACATATATACATACCCGCAATATTTTCGCAGAATAGCCTCTCTCTTCAGACATTGGGGGTAATTCTGAGTTGATCGCAGCAGGAATTTTGTTAGCAGTTGGGCAAAACCATGTGCACTGCAGGGGGGCAGATATAACATGTGCAGAGAGAGTTAGATTTGGGTGGGGGGGGGGGTTCAATCTGCAATCTAAATTGCAGTGTAAAAATAAATCAGCCAGTATTTACCCTGCACAGAAACAAAATAACCCACCCAAATCTAACTCTCTATGCAAATGTTATATCTGCCTCCCGTGCAGTGCACATGGTTTTGCCCAACTGCTAACAAATTTGCTGATGCGATCAACTCAGAATTAGGCCCGTTAGCTTAATTAAGTATTTGTACTGTTACATTTATTCTTTACATGATCACTATTGCTATGAGTGGCATGAATAATTATGTATCTATTATTTGTTTAAATATCCTTGTACTGTCAACTATAGTTTTTTTAACTAGTGTCATTATTTTTTAAATCAAAAAATAAAAGTTATGTTTTAATAATTAACAAAATTTCACAATAAAAGAGTGCACCAAAAAGAAAGCCTTTCTTGAATGAGCTTCTTTAATAGCTCACTCAATCTAGATAAAAACGCAGGCGTTCCCAAGCGTTTTCAGGGAGGGTGTGTGACGTCAGCTCTGGACCCTATCACCCTGTTCTCATCACACTGTAGAAGTAAGTCCTGGGCTGCGCACAGACTTCACACAGAGGTAAAAACATTTGATGGTGAGTGAGGTGCCAACGGATTTGCAGCTGTCCACTGACTGAGACACATTTGTAGCTCGGCGTACACATGCGATCGCACACTTGCACGGTGAATATACACTCCCCTTGGGCGACAACTATCTGATCGCAGGACAGCAAAATTAGCAGTCCAGCGATCAGGTCTGAATTAGGCCCTTAGTACAAAATGATCATGGAATGCCTCTGTCCTCATGACTTGCAGAGACAGTAGCTCACCTTTTCAATCAGCCAATGTATAATCACATGTGTGGAACGCTGTCTTAACCACTTCACTGACGATTTTGTTCCCCAAAAACCACTCAGAAATTGTTGGGTTTTTTTAATGAGTGAATTAGGTGAAGAACATGAATTTAACCCTATCCAAAATGATTTTAGTTAAAAATATATATATATTTGTTTTTATTTATTTTTTTACATTTTTCCCAAACATCGAACGGAACATCGTGACCATCGGAAAAGATTGCGACCATCGCGGCTTTCATTTTGAAAGCCGGGACAGCCTCCGGGTACACAGGTTTTTTTTTTTTGGTTTTTTTTTTTGGGGGGGGGGGGTTTAATTTACACTCCCCAGCACCTGCTATTGTCTGCAGCCGCCGGAGAGGGGGGGGGGTGGGGGTCCTGTGGTGCTGACCGATCGACAGTGATCAGCAGCACGGCAATCAGTAGGGGAGAGTACAGGGAGGCAGAGGGACCTTCTGGTACCTCTGACAGCCGCTGCTAACACTGTTTATCTGACTGGTCGCATCCTGTGCGACCAGGTCAGATAAAGCACTTGCAGGCATGGTCGCATCTGATACAACCATGCCAGGCAAGTGGTTAAAAAGTGCACAGTATTAATTCATACCCATTCAGAATCAATTCCTGACCATCTCCTAGATCATTTCACAACCTAAAGCACAATCATACTATACCATATCTCTGCATTTTGGAGAGTGTGAACAGAAATAAGAGCTGATTGCTGACTCCGGCCTGATTGCAGGTTGATAGCAGGTCAGGACCCCTTGATGAAGTCAGCATAGACGAAACGTGCTGGGTATTTCCTATTGTCCTCCTGCATTACAGATAAGCTACCTCCAGATTCCTTTTTATGTTGTTGCTGCTACTTCTGTTACTTTTTATAAATTTCATTTTTTTTTTTTTTAGAATTTTTACATTTTTATGTGCATATATACATCTTTTGAAATATCTACATGTAAAATTTTGTCCTCCCATTTTTATATATCCAACTTTTATTGAAATAAAATGTTATAATTTTACTTGGGCTATCTGATCCCCTTTTTAACCTATTTTCTATTACCTTAATATTTTCTTGCTATAGACCTGACACAACCAGTCGCTGATACCGCTATTCACCTGTTTACTGTACAAGCTATAATCTGACCCTCTGTATGACCTTAGGAAGACAGGTGGATCTGCCTGGAAATGAGCATGATGGGAAGAATAACTAGCACTTTAATACCACCTTTTCATTAACGTTTCATGTTTCTCTAAAATACTGTTTGATTTATCGTTATTTTACATTATGGGCGGGATGCATCAAGGGGGTCGTGGAAGTGCAGTTGCGTGCATGAATGGGTCCTGCGGCATTGGACGCAGGCCGGCATCAGACTATCATTGATTGACAGTCTGATGCCATTTCGGGGGCGAGGAGCGGGTTGGCTCCTTTTGGACAAATGGGTGTGTTTCGCCGCCGTTTAGGGGATGGAAAGATGTCAGGGATCTCTGTCTTAGGATGGAGATTTCCTGGCCTCTGCAAAGGGTGGCTTGTGTGGCACCATGGGTGCTGTAAGCCAACGATGGTGGGTTCTTGATCTGATGCTGCATCCTAGTACGCATGTTGAATCATTACTGCTGCAGAAAGCGTCTGCATGTAACAGATGCCTCCTGCTGCATCCACATACAGTGCTATCATTGCTGCTTCCTTGGATGCTAATCCAACCGCACCTGAATGACCTTCAAAGCTGTAAAATGTAACCAGACGTCCAAAAATGCATCTTCCAGAGGTTTGGCCTCTTACGCACTAAGCCCCAGAATGCAATACATTCCGGAGCTTGGATGCAGTGAGCAACGCCTATGGGCCTCTTTCGCATTTTCCCACCAAGAAGGATCTCTCCCAGCACCCTATGTGGTGGATCCTTACCAGCACCCCCGTCACTAGACACATGCGCAGATGGGCTCCCGGGTCATAAACCCAGAAGTCCACACTAGAGATGAGCGGGTTCGGTTTCTCTGAATCCGAACCCGCCCGAACTTCATGTTTTTTTTCACGGGTCCGAGCGACTCGGATATTCCCGCCTTGCTCGGTTAACCCGAGCGCGCCCGAACGTCATCATGACGCTGTCGGATTCTCGCGAGGCTCGGATTCTATCGCGAGGCTCGGATTCTATATAAGGAGCCGCGCGTCGCCGCCATTTTCACACGTGCATTGAGATTGATAGGGAGAGGACGTGGCTGGCGTCCTCTCCGTTTAGAATTAGAATAGATTAGAGAGACACTTGATTTACTAATTTTGGGGAGCATTAGGAGTACTCAGTAGTGTACAGTGCAGAGTTTTGCTGATAGTGACCAGTGACCACCACTTTTATTTATAATCCGTTCTCTGCCTGAAAAAAGCGATACACAGCACACAGTGACTCAGTCACATACCATATCTGTGTGCACTGCTCAGGCTCAGGCCAGTGTGCTGCATCATCTATTATCTATATATAATATTATATATATCTGTCTGACTGCTCAGCTCACACAGCTTATAATTGTGGGGGAGACTGGGGAGCACTACTGCAGTGCCAGTTATAGGTTATAGCAGGAGCCAGGAGTACATAATATTATATTAAAATTAAACAGTGCACACTTTTGCTGCAGGAGTGCCACTGCCAGTGTGACTAGTGACCAGTGACCTGACCACCAGTATATAATATTAGTAGTATACTATCTCTTTATCAACCAGTCTATATTAGCAGCAGACACAGTACAGTGCGGTAGTTCACGGCTGTGGCTACCTCTGTGTCGGCACTCGGCAGCCCGTCCATAATTGTATATACCACCTAACCGTGGTTTTTTTTTCTTTCTTTATACATACATACTAGTTACGAGTATACTATCTCTTTATCAACCAGTCTATATATTAGCAGCAGACACAGTACAGTGCGGTAGTTCACGGCTGTGGCTACCTCTGTGTCGGCACTCGGCAGCCCGTCCATAATTGTATATACCACCTAACCGTGGTTTTTTTTTCTTTCTTTATACATACATACTAGTTACGAGTATACTATCTCTTTATCAACCAGTCTATATATTAGCAGCAGACACAGTACAGTGCGGTAGTTCACGGCTGTGGCTACCTCTGTGTCGGCACTCGGCAGCCCGTCCATAATTGTATATACCACCTAACCGTGGTTTTTTTTTCTTTCTTTATACATACATACTAGTTACGAGTATACTATCTCTTTATCAACCAGTCTATATATTAGCAGCAGACACAGTACAGTGCGGTAGTCCACGGCTGTGGCTACCTCTGTGTCGGCACTCGGCAGCCCGTCCATAATTGTATATACCACCTAACCGTGGTTTTTTTTTCTTTCTTTATACATACATACTAGTTACGAGTATACTATCTCTTTATCAACCAGTCTATATATTAGCAGCAGACACAGTACAGTGCGGTAGTTCACGGCTGTGGCTACCTCTGTGTCGGCACTCGGCAGCCCGTCCATAATTGTATATACCACCTAACCGTGGTTTTTTTTTCTTTCTTTATACATACATACTAGTTACGAGTATACTATCTCTTTATCAACCAGTCTATATATTAGCAGCAGACACAGTACAGTGCGGTAGTTCACGGCTGTGGCTACCTCTGTGTCGGCACTCGGCAGCCCGTCCATAATTGTATACTAGTATCCAATCCATCCATCTCCATTGTTTACCTGAGGTGCCTTTTAGTTGTGCCTATTAAAATATGGAGAACAAAAATGTTGAGGTTCCAAAATTAGGGAAAGATCAAGATCCACTTCCACCTCGTGCTGAAGCTGCTGCCACTAGTCATGGCCGAGACGATGAAATGCCAGCAACGTCGTCTGCCAAGGCCGATGCCCAATGTCATAGTACAGAGCATGTCAAATCCAAAACACCAAATATCAGTAAAAAGCCTCTTTTTTTCTTTGCGTCATGTGCTGTTTGGGGAGGGTTTTTTGGAAGGGACATCCTGCGTGACACTGCAGTGCCACTCCTAGATGGGCCCGGTGTTTGTGTCGGCCACTAGGGTCGCTAATCTTACTCACACAGCTACCTCATTGCGCCTCTTTTTTTCTTTGCGTCATGTGCTGATTGGGGAGGGTTTTTTGGAAGGGACATCCTGCGTGACACTGCAGTGCCACTCCTAGATGGGCCAGGTGTTTGTGTCGGCCACTAGTGTCGCTTAGCTTAGTCATCCAGCGACCTTGGTGCAAATTTTAGGACTAAAAATAATATTGTGAGGTGTGAGGTATTCAGAATAGACTGAAAATGAGTGGAAATTATGGTTTTTGAGGTTAATAATAATATGGGATCAAAATGACCCCCAAATTCTATGATTTAAGCTGTTTTTTAGTGTTTTTTTAAAAAAACACCCGAATCCAAAACACACCCGAATCCGACAAAAAAAATTCGGTGAGGTTTTGCCAAAACGCGGTCGAACCCAAAACACGGCCGCGGAACCGAACCCAAAACCAAAACCCGAAAAATTTCAGGCGCTCATCTCTAGTCCACACGCCACAAAGGACAGCTCTTACTGCAAGAGTTGTCCTTTGCTTAAATGTGCATGCATACAGCGTTAGTAAACATTGATATGCATGCGGTGAGTGGCAGAATGCATTGCATCCCGCCCTATATCTGTAAGTAATCATTAAAGTGATTTTTGGGCATTTGAGTGTTTTTATTAAAACGTTTTTATTACAAACTCTCATTTTTGCCTGTGGGAACAACATTACTGAAGGTGCATTCAAGCCTCTAATGCTGTGTACACACTGGCCGATATGTGGGCCGATCAGGTGAACTGCTGGTATATTGTGCTAACTCTAGTGCATTTACTTACAGTGATTGGCTGCATTGGAAAACTCAATGCAATCACTCCTGACCATACAATTTTTTTTATATTCCTCTCTGGTAGAAGCCCGGAGAGGAGAAGCAGCTGGGCACATATAATGGGGTGGGGCCGGGCATCTACATCATTAGGCGACTTGCCTCATTTTAGCCTCGCCCCCTCCGTATGGTCCCGCAATTTCAGCGGGAGGGGTACCCATTCTTCCGGGTGTCGGGTGACTATCCAAAACATCAGAAGTCTGGCGCATCTTCTGGGAGAGTAGGTAAATATTCTCCTGACTAGAAGCACAAATACTAGTTGGTACAGAGTTTTTGAAACCAAGGAGTTTCATTCTACTCCCAGAGAAACAATAGTCTTAGCATATATTGTGATAAAAGAGGGTAAAGGGCATTTTTGCCCATAGTGGGGAAGAGACCTATTTTTTATGGAACCATATAGCTGGGAAGCTGTAGGAACTGCACATAAATTGATAAATCATCCTGAGGCAGACTTTCCATTTCCTTTCTCTTTCCATCTTTTTGTGCATACATTGTAGTCTAGAACGTTTGCATGAGAATATAGTGTTAACGCATATTTTTCTACAACTGGAAAAACCTGTTTTTAGAGACTGTTTGTTCCCACTTGAATATAATTTCATGCTTACTGTACAGCTACATTTGCAATCAAGCAGAATTTCAAGGTCCACTTGCTTACAGTGAAAAGGTGTGGCAGGGTGTCTAATGCGATAGCAGGTATAATCCAATTAATGCAATTACTAGTGGGCTTTAGGATACACGTGGCAGTTCTATGCATTCCTGTGGCTGTGTCTCAAGCCACTGTACAGTATAATGACTGTCTATCACATCACAATTACAAGAAATACAGTATATATGAATGAGCAGTATGAACTTGAAGTGAAGCACTGCAAGCCATGGTACTACAGTACCCCATATGAAATGTGTAATATTTATAATATTTCATTTAATCAGCATAGCAACCATTGTGGAGCTCAGTATCCCATTATTATTTCAATACATCAATTATACAGGGATATCATAAAAGTGGAGGGAGCAAACATACAATTATTTTTTCTATAAGCATTGGAAATGTAAAAGTGGTGTTTTTTTTATTTGTACAGAATAAGGTGTTCATTTACCACCCCTTAAATATAATTTACCTTCCTATTCGGCTTCTTCCTATAAGGTAGTAGTCTACACTATGTAGCAGAATATTGGGGGTCATTCCGAGTTGTTCGCTCTTTGCCGATTTTCGCTATACTGCGATTAGTCGCTTACTGTGCATGTGCAAGGTTTGCAGAGCGCATGCACTTCGTTATTTTACACAAAAGTTAGGTATTTTACTTACTCACGGCATAACAAAGCTTTTTCATCGCTGTGCTGATCGGAGTGTGATTGACAGGAAGTGGGTGTTTCTGGGCGGAAACTGGCCGTTTTATGGGAGTGTGCGGAAAAACGCAGGCGTACGAGTTGCAAAACGCAGGAGTGGCTGGAGAAACAGGGGAGTGGTTGGGCAAACGCTGGGTGTGTTTGTGACGTCAAACCAGGAACGAAAAGGACTGAGCTGGTCGCAATGGCTGAGTAAGTCTGGAGCTACTCAGAAACTGCTAAGAAATTTCTATTCGCAATTCTGCTAATCTTTCGTTCGCACTTCTGCTATGCTAAGATACACGCCCAGAGGGCGGCGGCCCAGCGTGTGCAATGCTGCTAAAAGCAGCTAGCGCGCAAACAACTCGGAATCACCCCCATTATTCCCCCTCTTCTATGTAGTAGCACATTCCCATATGTACCTCAAATTATCTACATTCTCAAAATCATGTCATGTCCACACCTCCCACGAAATGGGGTTGCAGTGTATAACATTAAGGATATGGGGGACTATGTACTAAGCCTTGGGGAAAGATAAAGTGGCCGGAGATAAAGTACCAGCCAATCAGCTCCTAACTGTCATGTTACAGGCTGTGTTTGAAAAATGACAGGAGCTGGTTGGCTGGTACCAGTGCCGTAACTAAGTGTGTGCGAAGGGGGCTTCGCACACAGCGCAGTTAGGCTGTAGGCGCACCATCCGCTCCACACTAATTTCTCCTCACCAGCTACAGCACTGCCCGCTGTAGTGTAATGTAATATTAGTAGCGCTGTGCCCGGCGGCAGCGCTGCTAATATACATTACATTAGTCACAGCAGGCAGCGGCGCAGCTCTCTCCCCACACTCAGTCCCCCTCTGCTCGGTCCGCCCCCCTCCTCCTGCTCTAGCACTGTGCAAACACTGCCGGGTACTGGAGATGACTCATCTCATAGACGGCTGCTGCTGGCTTCACAGGAGTGAAGTCTCACTCCTCCTCTCCGTCCCTGTGCAGACTCTTATCATGTAGGTATTATTTACTGTCCATTATGTGTTTACAGGGCCGGTTCTTGGGATTGTGGCGCCCCGGGCAAAGTATAGGGGCGTGGCTTCAAATGGAGGCGTGGTCAGTTACGCCCCCATTTATGCCCCTGTAGCGACGCTGAAAAAAAAAAAAGTATACTTACCATCCCCGTTCCTGATCCAGACCGCTGCAGACCTCCTCCGCCGGCGCCGCTCTTCTTCTCTCCTTTCCTCGATCTATGGGAGAGACGTTATTACGTCTCTCCCATAGAACAGCATAGACACTAGAGGTCAATTATGACCCCTAGTGTCTGTGCCACTATGCTGTGCGGTGCGCGATGACGTCATCGCGCACCGCACAGCAAAGGTCCTCTCCATGAAGGGAAACTAGACCGTAGCGTCTAGTTTCCCTTCATGGAGAGGACCTTTGCTGTGCAGTGCGCGATGACGTCATCGCGCACCGCACAACTAAGGTCCTCTCAATGAAGGGAAACTAGACGCTACGCGTCTGGTTCCCTTCAAAGCGGGGGGCACAGCTGGGCACTGCGGGGGGCACAGTGGCGGATCTTGCCCTGGTGCGGCGCCCTCCAGATGGCGCCGGCGCCCTCCGGAAGGCGGCGCCCCGGGCAAAAGTACTGCTTGCCCGTGGCAAGAACCGCCACTGTGTGTTTATTACTGTTTCGGGCAGTAAACTAAATAACATTAACCACAAGGCCAGTCTATCTTACTCATCCTGGAATGTGTCTCAGTGATTTTTAAAACAAATCACGGTGTACAATACAGTAGAAAGATTTGTAAAACAAAACCCAAAACACTCCAAAAACTGCACATACATTAATCTAATGTGTTTGTATGTTTGTGTGTGTGTGTGTGTGTGTGTGTGTGTGTGTGTGTATACACACACACATTGAGTACTGCTGTCTGTGACTATCGGATGCTGCTGGCTGTGTAATGTGACTGATGGACGCTACCGTGCTGTGTAATGTGGCCGACGGATGCTGCCGTGCTGTGTAATGTGGCCGACGGATGCTGCCGTGCTGTGTAATGTGGCCGACGAATGCTGCCGTGCTGTGTAATGTGGCCGACGAATGCTGCCGTGCTGTGTAATGTGACCGACGAATGCTGCCGTGCTGTGTAATGTGGCCGACAGATGCTGCCGTGCTGTGTTATGTGGCCGACGGACGCTGCCGTGCTGTGTTATGTGGCCGACGGACGCTGCCGTGCTGTATAATGTGGCCAATGGATGCTACCGTGCTGTGTAATGTGGCCGACAGATGCTGTGCAATGTGGCCGATGGATGCTACCGCGCTGTATAATGTGGCCGATGAACGCTACTGTACTGTATAATGTGGCGACGGACACTGCCGTGCTGTGTAATGTGGCCGACGGACGTTACAGTGCTGTGCAATGAAATTGACCGAAGCTATCGCACTGTGTATTGCCCCTAATGGACGCCACCACTCTGCGTAACGTGACTAATGGAAACTACCATGCTGCGTAACGTGACTAATGTACTCTACCATGTGGTGTAATGTGACTAATGGGTGCTACCATGCAGAGTGATGTGAGTAACAGACGCTACTGTGCAGTGTAGTGTGAGTAACGGGCGCTACCATGCGGAGTTATGTGACTAATGGATGCTCCATGAAGCCCCACCCCTATTTTTTATGTCCGTAACTAACATGGGGGGGGGGGGGGGGGGCGCGGATGCTGTTTCTTGCACACTGCGCTAAAATGTCTAGTTACGGCACTGGCTGGTACTTTCACTTTATCTCTTTATAAGGCTAGTTACATAGACACCTTGATCTCTGCCCACTTTATCTCTCTCCAAGGCTTAGTGCATAGACCCCATGGTCACATCACAATGGTAGGGAGATGTCTTAGGGGCCTATTCATGAAGCAGTGAAAAGAGTGGAGAAGTGATCCAGTGGAGAAGTTGCCCATGGCAACCAATCAGCTGCTCTGTATAAATTTATAGTATGCAAATTATATATGTTACATCAATGCTGATTGGTCACCATAGGCAACTTCTCCACCGGTTCACTTACCACACTTTTCACTGCTTCATGAATAGACCCCTTGATCTTCATAGAGAGATAAATTGGAGAAGTTTCCTTTAGCAATCAATCAGCTTCTAGCTGTCATTTATCTAGAACAGTCTATAAAATGACAGAACCTCATGTTGCTGTGAACAACTTTTCCACTTTATCACTTTGCAAGTTGGATACATGTACCCCTGGATGTGGTCACACCCTCTATGTGCAAGTCCAACACCACCAAAGAGTTAGTCTGACCCCAACATCTTCCCCTCCACTAAATAACAGCCTACAGTTGCCTCTAGTGCACTGGTCTCTGGATCACCATGGTAAAGACCGTGCTAAATATTGATATGTAAAGAGAGAGAGAGAGAGAGAGAGAGAGAGAGAGAGAGAGAGAGAGAGAGAGAGTGTGTGTGTGTGTGTGTGTGTGTGTGTGTGTGTGTGTCTTACACAAATGGTGTTCAAAATTTTTGTAAAAAACATTACCACTGATTTCATGTGGTTGGGAAAAGGTGGGAGGTGTTAGGTGAAGGGTCGTTTACAAGGCAATGTTTGCACCTGGATAAACTGTTTTGTAATATAAGGGTGTGATGGCGTAAGGATTGTGAAAATACCATTTTGGGATGGGATATATACAGTAGTAACAATGTTGACAGTTATGATGTTGACATTGTTGAAATGTCAATATAAGACATGTTGGCACCTGCAGAATGTCCACAATGTTGCCGGCATGTGAAATGTGGACTGGCAGCAGAATGTTAGGGTTAGGCTGTGGGAGTGGAAGTTAGGGTTAACTACTAGGGGACGGGTTAGAGTTAAGGGTTAGGATTATCAATATTCAGCACCAGCAGTTGCACAGGATCTGCGGGAAGTCATCAGGATCTTTATTCCGGACTTGGAAGACATCGCTGGAGCCGCCTTACCAGTAAGTCACAGCTGAACCAACAGAGATGTTTTCGCAACAAGTAATCATATTTTATGAGTCGACATATGAATGTCATCGTGATCAATGTCGATATGCCAAGCACAACTTGATTTCCAGGATGCTACTAAGACTCTTATCCACTCACTGGTCATCTCCAGACTGGACTACTGTAATCTCCTCCTGACTGACATTCCTGACAAATACCTCTCTCCACTCCAATCTATCCTCAATGCTGCTGCCCGGCTCATTTTCCTCACCAAACGCACTACGTCCACCTCTCTTACTAGACCTTCACTGGCTCCCCTTCCCTTTCAGAATCCATTTCAAGCTTCTCACACTTGCTTACAAAGCCCTCACCCACTCCTCTCCCATCTACATCTCTGACCTTATCTCGCTTTACACTCCCACCCGTCCTCTTCGCTCTGCTAATGCACGTCAACTCTCCTGCCTACGGATTACTTCCTCCCACTCCTACCTCCAAGATTTTTCACGTGCTGCACCACCTCTCTGGAATTCCCTACCTCTCCCCCTCAGACTCTCCACCTCTCTACAAAACTTCAAACAGGCTCTCAAGACCCACTTCTTCACCAAACCCAGCCAAATCTCATCCTAAACCTCTGTTCCACGCTCTCTATGTACCCCAGCTGTCTCACCCCTGTCTGTCTACCCCTCCCCTTTAGAATGTAAGCTCTCACGAGCAGGGCCCTCTTCCCTCATGTGCTTACCCTTTTCTTACTTTAATAATCTTCAGCTGCACCAAATCCAGCAGTCTTCTGCCACCTGATACTTATTCCAGTGTCATCTGCTGATGTAGCTATGTTTATTTACCCTGTACTTGTCCTATATTGTCGTCAACTGTAAGTTGCTGTTTTCCTGTTTGATTATTTGTTTATGTACTCTGTAATTTGGCGCTGCAGAACCCTTGTGGCGCCATATAAATAAAGGATAATAATAATAATAATCATCATTTCGAGTTTGACCTCTACATTTTTGTAAATCTTTTAAATTTGCTACACCTGCAGCAGAATATGGTTTTGCTAAGACGCAACTCTGTACCTTCAAGTTGAATATAGGGCCTAATTCAGACCTGATTGTAGCAGCAAATGTGTTAGCTAATGGTCAAAACCATGTGCACTGCAGGTGCGGCAGATGTAACATGTGCAGAGAGAGTTAGATTTGGGTGGGGTGTGTTCAAACTGAAATCTAAATTGCAGTGTAAAAATAAAGCAGCCAGTATTTATCCTGCATAAAAACAGGGAGATAAGGTCAGATATTAAAATAGGAGAGGATTGGGTGACAGCTTTGTGAGTGGGAGAATTTAGAATTGAAGAAGAAGGGGAGCCAGTGTAGGGCTTGTAGGACAGGGGAAGCAGATGTAATACATTTGAAGAGGAAGATGAGAGAGAGAGAGGAGTCAAGGATTACTCCAAGACAGTGCCCTTGGAGGCTTGAAGAGATGGTGGTGTTGTCAATAGTTAATGAAATTAAGGGTCAAGGGTGAAAATGGAAGGGAACAAGGACTGAATTGGAGCCATGATTTCATCTCAAGATACTGGGGAGAAGATAGTCAGAGTAGGTAAAATGGATGGGGATAGGCAGGCTTGGAAAGAAGAGTATGGGGTGACAAGTCTGGTGAAATTTGATGTCATGACAGATGGATTCAATTTTGTACGTGAAGTGGGTGGCAAAGTCAATGGCGTGATGAGGGGAGCAGCAAAGGAGGTGGGGCAGAAGAGGGTGTTGAATGAGATGAAGAGATAATGAGCATTAGAGAATTGGAGAAAATAAGAGTTTTGAATTAAGACTGTTTAGAGAGGGAAAGGACAAGAGCATACGTTTGACATAGAGGAAGTCTGCACTGAAGATACAATTTGTGAATATTTTTGCAGGTACCTGGTGCATTTGGAATGCCAAAGGCAGGGCCTAGATCTACAAAGGTGAGTAACAGTAGCCACTGGAGTCTAGAGCATAATTAAGGGAAACATTGTGTTGGGAAACAGTTTGGTCAGGGTAGGAGAGAGCGACAATGTTGGTTGAGATGTGAGGATAAGAACTTAATGGGTATGCTCGGTAATAGTAGTCTTGGGAGGCCGAAGTGGAGAAGAAGTGAGGGATAAGTTAAAAGATACAGTAGAAGATAATGGTCATAGAGAGGGAATAGGGTATTGGTAAAATCAAATTAGCAATGCAAATGGTGTCCAAGAGGGGTGCTAAGAAACAGTCAATTTGACCTCATAAAGATATTTAAAATGAATATCAATTCAATAAACTACAAAAGTTTTAATAAACACACATACAGTATGTTCCATTTATAATAAAATAAACAATTTATCAGCTCATTGTCGCTCCCTAAGCAGCGACGCTAAAAAGACCAATATCACTATTAGGAAATCAACAATAGAATGTTCATGAGCACTGCTGTATATTCACATGAGAATATTTGTGTAGTCACCATTCACATTATGGTGGTCATTCAGAGTTGTTCGCTCGCTAGCTGCTTTTAGCAGCATTGCAAACGCTAGGCCGCCGCCCTCTGGGAGTGTATCTTCGCTTAGCAGAATTGCGAATGAAAGATTAGCAGAATTGCTACTAAATAATTTGCTGCAGATTCTGAGTAGCTCCAGACCTACTCCTAGATTGCGATCAGCTCAGTCCGTTTAGTTCCTGGTTTGACGTCACAAACACGCCCTGCGTTTGGCCAGCCACTCCCCCGTTTCTCCAGCCACTCCTGCGTTTTTCCCTGGCATGCCTGCGTTTTTTAGCACACTCCCGAAAAACGCTCAGTTACCTCCCAGAAACGCCCCTTTCCTGTCAATCACTCACCGATCAGCAGTGCGACTGAAAAGCGCCGCACGAACACCAGCAAATCTACTAAGTTTTGTGTTAAATAACTTCGTACCATGTGCATGCGCATTTTCCACCTAATCGCAGCGTTGCGAAAAACGGCAACGAGCGAACAACTCGGAATGACCACCAATGTGGGTTATTCAGAGGTGAATGCAGATGGCTGCATACGCAGCAAGATCTGCGTTCATCTCCGAACAAGTGTGAGGCCGCCCTCCGATGCGTCCGCAATTAGACTGCGGACCCATCGGAACTAAGGTTGACTCCTGACTGTACAATCTGGCTGCGCAGTCAGGAGGCTAGCGGTTATCTTTTTTTGCCCCAAAAACACTCCCGACATGCCCCCAGTTCGCTACGCCCCCCCCCCCCCGTCCCCACACAGCGGCGCCGCCCTCCATGCTGGTTGCCTCTGTCAATCACAATGTGGCCGCATCCTTCTTGGATGCGGCTGCAATGTGCAAAGTCGCGCACGCGCACTGCGGTCCAGATGGATGCGTAATGTGTAAAAAGGGGACGCTGTCTGCCGTAATGTGTAAAAAGGGGGACGTAGTCTGCCGTAATGTGTAATAATAGGACTTTGGTTACCTACCGGTAAATCCTTTTCTCGTAGTCCGTAGAGGATGATGGGGTCCATATTAGTACCATGGGGTATAGATGGGTCCACCAGGAGCCATTGGCACTTTAAGAGTTTAATAGTGTGGGCTGGCTCCTCCCTCTATGCCCCTCCTACCAGACTCAGTCTAGAAGCTGTGCTTGAGGAGACGACAAACTTCGAGAGAAGGAATTACACATAGTGGCGAGATCCATACCAGCTCACACAACATGCAAATCCGGCCAACATGCCGGAAAAACTCAGCAACAGCTGAAAACCGTAAATAACGCAGAACTTACCTAGGAACCAGGCAGAACTGAACTATAAAACCAAAGCAGGAAAACGCAGCGCTGGGCAGGCGCCCAGCATCCTCTACGGACTATGAGAAAAGGATTTACCGGTCTGTATCCAAAATCCTATTTTCTCTTACGTCCTAGAGGATGCTGGGGTCCATATTAGTACCATGGGGATGTACCAAAGCTCCCAGTACGGGAGGGAGAGCGCGGAGGCTCCTGCAACACTGCTTAACCAAACTTGAGATCATCAGAGGCCAAAGTATCAAACTTGTAAAACTTGGCAAACGTGTTCGACCCAGACCAAGTAGCTGCTCGGCAGAGTTGTACTGCCGAGACACCCCGGGCAGCCGCCCAGGAAGAGCCCACTTTACAAGTAGAGTGGGCCTTTACAGATTACGGACACGGCAGTCCTGCCATGGAATAGGCATTGTCACGATCCGGGTATCTGGACGCCATTTCTTACCTATCAGATGCCTCCTAAGGCTGGCTCAGCGCTCCAGGACCGGATCCCATCTGTTATCCTGATGTGCACATTCCCGCATCCTCTCCTGTCTCTCTGGACGCAGTCACAGTAACGCCTTATACATCTGGCATGGCGTCTCCCGCGGCCTCCGCCGCCGTCCCTGAGCTTCTGCATTCAGAGTGGCGATTACATCAGCCGCGGCCTCCGCTGTGTCCGCGTGGTCGGATGTGCATCTGTCAGCCTGGCGTCTCCTGTCTCCGGTGGCCGGCGCCGCCATTACTGTTTTCCAGACCACATGGATTACAATCCAAACTTCCCTCCAAGTGTCTGCATGGGCGCAGCCATCTTGGATTCTGTCAGCTGATCTTTCCTACCAATCCGTTGTCAGTATTATTAATTTGCATAATTGCCTAGCCAATGCCTTCCTTGCTGCAGGTATAAATAGGTTGTGCCTGAGCAAGGAAGGCGTCAGTGCTTTGGTTGTCAAACCTAGTTCCAGTTTGTCTCTCTCCTGTGATTGTCTTCCAGGTTCCAGCTCCTGTCTCCAGACTTCTGCTATAGAGACCCGCACCAGCATTCCATCTGCGGTGTAGCCTGACTCTCCGATCCATTCTGGACTCACCTGTTTCCAGCTACAACATCACCTGCTGCCAGCTCAGCTTCCAGCAGTGTACAGCTTCTCTTAAAGGGCCGGTGTCCTTTCTGCAGTTTACCACTCTCCACCGGTATTATTATTTCTCCGCTCTCAAATTCTACATTTCATCTATATTGCATCGCTCTCAAGCTTTATTTATTATTTAACTGGTTCCAGCCAGAATCCACTCCGTGCCAACACCTGTCTGGTTCTAACCAGTACCCACAGCAGCATTTTATCTACAGCAGTCCAGCTTTCCCTGGAACACCAGCTGGTACGACCCTGGGCTTTCCTCATTGCTACAGTTGAGCCTGGTAAGGACTTTCCAACTTGCAGATAATAAGAACTGTCTCATACCACCAGAGCTCTGTGGCCCCTGCCACCCTGTAGTACCCAGGAACTGTATTATTATTTCTCTGCTGATTTTTATGTTTCTTTTTACTGCTACTGTGATGCATGGAGTTTGTCATAAATAAATATCATCGACTTTTACTCAAGTTGTCGTGGTCACGCCTTCGGGCGGTTTCTCTTCATGTTACTTACATGTCCAGGGGTCTGATACAACCTCCCAGGTTCCGGTACATCTCAGCCCCTACAACTGAGGCTGCCTTCCGTCAGCTCAGGCCCTCAGTTGTGACAGGCATGCTGGATAGTGAACCTGATCCAGCGCGAAATCGACTGCTTAGAAGCAGGACATCCAATTTTCTTGGGATCATAGAGGAGAAAGAGTCACTTTTCCTATGACGCGCCGTCCTCTTGACATAAATCTTCAAAGTCCTCACTACATCCAAGGCCTTTGAAGTAATTGAGGAGTCAGTAGCCACTGGCACCACAATAGGTTGGTTGATATGGAAAGCCGACACAACCTTAGGCAGGAACTGTGGACGAGTCCTAAGTTCCGCCCTGTCCTCATGTTAGATCAGATAGAGGCTTTTACAAGATGAAGCCCCCAATTCCGACACACGTCGTGCAGAATCCAAGGCCAACAAGGTGACCGCCTTCCACGTGAGAAACTTGAGATCGGCCTCCTGTAGAGGCTCAAACCAAGCAGATTGCAGGAACTGCAACACCACATCAAGATCCCATGGTGCCGTAGGTGCCACAAAGGGAGGCTGGATCGGCAGAACCCCTTTCAAAAAGGTCTGAACCTCAGGAAGAACAGCCAATTGTTTTTGGAAGAAGATGGACAAAGCAGAGATCTGGACCCTGATGGAGCCCAATCTCAGTCCCATATCCACACCTGCTTGCAGGAAAAGGAGAAAATGTCCAAGTTGAAACTCCACCACCGGAAACCTCTTGTCCTCACACCAAGAAACATATTTCTTCCAAATGCGACGGCAAGACGTTACCCCCTTCCTGGCCTGTATCAGGATAGGAATAACCTCACTCGGGATACCTTTCCGAGCTAAGATCTGGCATTCAACCACCATGCCGTCAAACGTAGCCACGGTAAGTCTTGATAAGCGAACAGCCCCTGCAGGAGCAGATCCTCCCAAAGAGGTAAAGGCCGTGGATCTTCCAGCAGAAGATCCAGCAAATCCGCGTACCAAACACTCCTTGGCCAGTCCGGAGCAATGAGGATTGTCAGAACCTTTGTTCTTCTCACGAGCTGAAGAACCTTTGGTATCAGAGGAAGTGGAGGGAACACATACACTGACGGGAACACCCACGGAGTTACCAGTGCGTCCACCACCACTGCCTGTGGTCTCTCGACCTGGAACAGTACCTCTGTAGCTTCTTGTTGAGGCGGAAGGCCATCATGTCTATGTGAGGAACCCCCCACCAACTGGTTACCTCCTCGAACACCTCCGGATGGAGGCCCCACTCCCTTGGATGGAGATCGTGTCTGCTGAAGAAGTCTGCTTCCCAGATGTCTATGCCCGGAATGAAGATTGGTGACATCGCCACCGCGTGCCTTTCTGCCCAGATGAGGATTTTTTACACCTCTGACATGGCAGCCCTGCTCTTCGTTCCGCCTTGTCGGTTTATGTAGGCCACTGTGGTCACATTGTCCGACTGCACCTGAACAGCCCGATCCTGTAGAAGGTGTGCTGCTTGCAGAAGGGCGTTGTACACTGCCCTGAGTTCCAGGATGTTTATTGGGAGAAGTGTTTCTTGATCCGATCAACATCCCTGAAAGGTTTCCCCCAGAGCGACTGCTCCCCAACCTCTTAGACTTGCATCTGTGGTTAAAAGGATCCAGTCTTGAATTCCGAACCTTCGCCCTTCCAGAAGGTGCGGAAGTTGCAGCCACCAGAGGAGTGAAATCCTGGCTTTCGGAGACAGGCGTATCCTCTTGTGCATGTGTAGGTGAGAGCCCGACCACTGGTCCAAGAGGTCCAGATGAAAAGGTCGAGCATGAAACCTGCCGTACTGCAGAGCCTCGTATGCGGCAACCATCTTCCCCAGAAGGCGTATGCATTGATGAACCGATACCCAGGTAGGCTTTAGGACATCCCGGACCATTGTTTGAATCACCAACGCTTTCTCCACCGGGAGAAATACCCTCTGTGTCGAGGATAATTCCCAGGAAAGAAAGCCGCCTTGTCAGCTCCAGATGAGACTTTGGAAGGTTCACGATCCAACCGTGCTTCCTGAGCAGCTGTGTCGTGAGCGCGATGGACCGGAACAACCTCTCTCTGGATGACGCCTTGATCAGGAGATCATCCAGATATGGAATTATGTTCACCCTCTGTTTGCGGAGGAGAACCATCATCTCAGGCCATCACCTTGGTGAAGATCCTCGGTGCTGTGGAGAGGCCAAACGGCAGCACCTGGAACTGATAGTGATCGTCCATCAGCGCAAATCTGAGATATGCTTGATGCGGCGCCCAAATGGGAATGTGGAGGTAAGCATCCTTGATGTTCAGAGACACCAGGAACTCCCCCTCCATCAGTCCCGAGATGACCTGACACCACCAATTTTCTGATGGCCTCCAGAAGAATTGTCCTGTCTGCCAGCAGGGCTGGCAAGCCTGATTTGAAGAAACGGTGAGGCGGGGGATCTTGTAATTCCAGTCTGTACCCTCTGGCAGTGGCGGATTTAGCGGGGGGCGATTAGGGCGAACGCCCCCCCTACATATACCGGCACCGGGATGGAGGCCAAGTCCCGGCGCGGTATTGGGAACGGGGTGGAGAGCGGTGCAGCGCGGCGGGGTACGAGGAGAGAGAGGAGCTTCCTGACACGCGTACAGCGACCTCTGTTTTGACCACGCCCCCTCCTTCCTGTACGCGCTTCAGGACGCTCTCTCTCTGTCTTCGTCCTCCGCCGCGCTGCACCGCTCTGCGCCCTGTTCCCAATACCGCGGCGGGACCCGGCCTCCATCTATGAGGTGGGAGTGTGTGTGAGTGTGAGTGTGTGTGAGAGTGTGTGTGTGTGTGTGTGTGTGTCTCCCATTTCTTCCCCCCCCCCCTCTTCTCCCTGCATTATTTGGCTGAATTTTGCCTCATTCTGTGTGCTATGTCATTTTTGCCTCATACAGTGTGCTATAATGTGATTTTTCCCTCATTCTGCGTGCTATAATGTCAATTTCGGCTCATTCTGCATGCTATAATGTCAATTTCGCCTCATTCTGCGTGCTATCATGTCATTTTTGCATCATACAGTGTGCTATAATGTGATTTTTCCCTCATTCTGCGTGCTATTATGTGAATTTTGCCTCATTCTGCGTGCTATAATGTCAATTTCGGCTCATTCTGCGTGCTATCATGTGAATTTTGCCTCATTCTGCGTGCTATCATGTCATTTTTGCCTCATACAGTGTGCTATAATGTGATTTTTCCCTCATTCTGCGTGCTATCATGTGAATTTTGCCTCATTCTGCGTGCTATAATGTGAATTTTCCCTCATTGCGTGCTATCATGTGAATTTCGTCTCATTCGGTGTGCTACAATGTGAATTTCGGCTCATTCAGTGTGCTATAATGTGAATTTCGGCTCATTCAGTGTGCTACAATGTAAATTTCGGCTCATTCAGTGTGCTATGATGTGAATTTCGGCTCATTCAGTGTGCCACAATGTAAATTTCGGCTCATTCAGTGTGCTACAATGTAAATTTCGGCTCATTCAGTGTGCTATAATGTGAATTTCGGATCATACTGTGTGCTATAATGTGAATTTTAGCTCATTCTGTGTGCTATAATGTGAATTTCGGCTCATACAGTGTGCTACAATGTGAATTTCGGCTCATTCAGTGTGCTATGATGTGAATTTCAGCTCATACAGTGTGCTATAATGTGAATGTCGGCTCATTCAGTGTGCTATAATGTGAATTTCGGCTCATTCTGTGTGCTGTAGAAACAGAATTTGTCGGCAGATAAGACCCACTTGGCCCATCTAGTCTGCCCCTTTTTTTTTTTTACATTATTTTTATCTCTAACCTTATCTGATCCTTATTTCTTTGTAAGAATATCCTTATGTCTATCCCATGCATGTTTAAATTGCCCTACTGTCTTATCCTCTACCACCCCTGATGGAAGGAATGGCGATTCGCCAGTCTGTATCACCAGTGCGCAGGGTTCTCTCCACTAACTGGCAACATTTTATTAGTAATGGCAACAATAGGAAATTTTAGAAGCGAACGGGAATGGCATTACTAAGTGGGAGGGGCTATGATTAGGGGGAGGAGTCATCATTCTTAAACCACCCCCCCTAAAAGTTAAGTCTAGATCAGCCACTGCCCTCTGGATACTATATCCAGGACCAAGGGGTCCAGACCCGACGACACCCAGACGAGGCTGAACTGCCGGAGTCTTGCCCCCACCTGACCCTCCTCCAGGCCCAGCTGTCCACCGTCATGCGGAGGACTTAGGAGTATCAGAAGCGGGCTTCTGGGTCTGGGAACCTGCGGGAGCAGGTTTCTTTCCTTTGGCACGACAACCTCTGAAGAAGGTGTTTGAAGGCTTATTCTTTCTAAGCCTCGCAGGTCGAAAGGACTGTGATGCGGTTGATGAAAAAGGCTTCTTCGTAGCCGGTGCAGCTGAGGGGAGAAAAGGAGACTTGCCCGCAGTAGCCGTGGCAATCCACGCATCCAGCGCCTCCCCCAAAGAGAGCCTGACCTTTGTATGGTAGGCCCTCCACACACTTCCTGGATTCCGCGTCCGCAGACCAGTTGCGCAGCCAGAGACTCCTGCGAGCCGAGACGGACATGGAGGAGATCCCCGCAGCCATGGAACCCAGGTCCTTCATGGAATCCACCAGGAACCCTGCATAATCCTGAATATTACGTAAA
Source organism: Pseudophryne corroboree (assembly GCF_028390025.1). Classification (NCBI taxonomy): domain Eukaryota; kingdom Metazoa; phylum Chordata; class Amphibia; order Anura; family Myobatrachidae; genus Pseudophryne; species Pseudophryne corroboree. The sequence goes on from NC_086444.1 coordinate 735,796,834, forward strand.
AATAAATCAACGTCACCTTTATCAAGCGTAGTCGATTCCTCCTGCAGAGTGACTGACCACCTGGCAATAGCTTTAGCAATCCAAGCAAAGGCTACAGATGGCCGCAATATAGCCCCTGAAGCCGTGTAAATGGATTTCAGCATAGCATCCACCTTGCGATCTGCCGAGTCCTTTAGCGCGGTAGATCCCGGGACTGGTAACACCACCTGTTTGGACAGCCTGGAGACAGAGGCGTCGACTATCGGTGGGGACTCCCATCTCTTCCTATCTTCCTCTGGGAAGGGAAAAGCCACCAAGACTCTCTTGGGAATCTGGAATTTCTTTTCCGGAGTTTCCCATGCCTTTTCGAAGATAGCATTTAATTCTTTGGATGCCGGGAAGGTGAGGGGGGCTTCTTATTATCTGTAAAGAAGGACTCTTCCACCTGTTCCGGAGCAGTGTCTGAAATGTGTGCCTCAATCATCAACTGCACCCCCTTGGCAAGTGATGCTGACCCCCTCAAAACATCCCCGTCACCGTCTGCAGCGTCAGAGTCGGTGTCCGTGTCATCCTATATAGTTGCAAGTGCACGTTTGTGAGAATGTACCGCAGGGGACCCCGAGGAGGCAGTATCAGACCATACAACCATAGAGGACTAGAGGACCTGAGTGGCATACTCAGTCCTAGCAACCCTATCAGAAATCTGAAAAATAGTCCCCCTCAGAGAGACTAACCATTCTGGCTCTCTAGCTGGGATCTGTGCAAAAACAGTGCAATCCTGATTACATGGAATGGAGCTTTCCTGGGAAGACAAATCCTCTGCAGCATATGAAACAGTGTCCCTAGACATGTTGTCACACACCCACAAACACACAGGGTATTATGTAGACAGAGTTTCCCCCCAAGAATGGCAGAGAGACACAGAGATTGGAGGCAACCTACACACAGCGCTATTAGAGGTATTATTTTGTGGCCACAACCCTTCCCCATGAAGCCACGCCCCCATATTTGTTGCGCACTGCCCCTTTTTTACATAGAGGGGAGGGGCGCTGATGCCCTATCTTGCACACAGTGCTAAAATGTCTAGTTACGGCACTGCTTAATACTATAATATGTCTTCTTATGTTAGAAACTGAATGTTTGTGCAGGTGAGAACTTTAACAGAGCAGCTGACTGAATGACCATAAAAGAGGTAGGCGTACTACCAACCAAGGGAGCCAGCTGATCTCGGAGATTTCCCAGCCGTCTGTTGACAGATGTAGACAGACAATATGCTGATCCGGACACCACTGCTGTAATGAGCTCAAAAGATAACGCCCCCGGCTTCCAGCTGCACAAACTGTACATCTTTTCTCTGCCTCTGTATGCAGTGTCACTGGTATAGAATAGCAATAGTAAGGACTAGGGTGACTATATCAATCATGTATTGTAGATTGGGGGTGGGGACTGCGCTAAAAACCTCTTCGTTTTTTAAGCAGCAGCTGTGGGGAATTGGGGGTTTTCCACTCCCCCTATATATGGGTTCTATAAAAAGACAAGGGATCCCCCGCGCTCGCTATAAACAAAGATTAGGCATACGTATTTTTGTAAATGAGTTTATTGTTAATATTACCTTATAAACTTTCTGGTTCATATATGATATGATTATTAATATAAAATGTGGTGAAAAGAGAGTTTCTACGTGCACGTAAAAAAATACCTAATACCGGTATACATACATTACAAACATATATACTGACAATACATATAGTAAAGATTGGTTAAGACCAGATACGCTTCAGCGTTTTACTCTGTCTATAAATGAGAAGTCTCAGAGTGCACTCCTTATTTATCTTAACTCTTTATAGCGTTGTATTATGCTCATAAAAGTTTAATTGTGAGGAAACCCCTAAATAATATATCCATGAATACAAAAAAACGTCCATACTGAGGGCGGAAGTGACACCGCTGCTGGACTCACAACTGAGGGCAAACCTACGATAAAATCCAGAAAGATGAAGGGATCGGTCATCCTGACGAAGCCTGACTACACAGGTGAAACGCGTCGATCGTGGAGCTACGGATCGGAAAGCCTGCAAGCCTACCGCCGCCGCTACCAACTGACCAGTCTGCCGGCAGACACCCTAACCTTCTGGACCAGTGAAACGCACACCTCCAGCACGGGGAGCACAAGTAAGGTCAGTGGGAGAGGAAGAAATATTCTTCACTTAACAAAATATCCCACGGAGAACTTATTACTACAAGCCCTTTTTCCCTTCACCGGAAGGACTTCCCCTTCTGTCTAAGGACTTTTACGAACAAAAAAGGGGTTTCCTCAAAATTAAACTTTTATGAGCATAATACAACGCTATAAAGAGTTAAGATAAATAAGGAGTGCACTCTGAGACTTCTCATTTATAGACAGAGTAAAACACTGAAGCGTATCTCGTCTTAACCAATCTTTACTATATGTATTGTCAGTATATATGTTTGTAATGTATGTATATCGGTATTAGGTATTTTTTTACGTGCACGTAGAAACTCTCTTTTCACCACATTTTATATTAATTATCATATCATATATGAACCAGAAAGTCTATAGTGTAATATTAACAATACACTCATTTACAAAAATACGTATGCCTAATCTTTGTTTATAGCGAGCGCGGGGGATCCCTTGACTATATTAATCATCCATAAAGTGACAGGCAAGAAGACAGAAGACAGGTCATATACAGGAGTACTCTTGAACATTTTAGTGTTGATTGCATTTCCTAATAGTTAGTGATGAGCGGATTCGGTTTTACTCGGTTTTACTCGGTTCTCAAAACCGAATCTTATTGGCTCACTGATGTCACGTGTTTTGGATAGCCAATAAGATTCGGTTTTGAGAACCGAGTAAAACCGAGTAAAACCGAATCCGCTCATCACTACTAATAGTGACCTTGGTCATTTTAAAGTCGCTACCTTGGGAGCAATAATGAGCTGATGATTTTTTTATTTTGCTGTAAATGGAATATTATATGTGTGGTCATTATAACTTTTGTGATTTATTGTAATAAATTGATATTAATTTTTAAATATACAGGTACAGTATGTATGTGATCATTGACTATTTCTTAGCACCCCCATTGGTGAATTTATTCACCATTTGCACTGTTAAATTTTAATTTTACTAGGTTATTCAAAATACCTACTGGGGAGCAGAAGCTACATAATAATTTTAGCATTGATAATTTTATTGTGTACCTAGTGAGTTTTTATTGTATTAATTGATAAAATCAGACAGATCTTGTGTCCCGGGGACACAGAAGAGAGGGACAGAGTTAAAGGGAAAGATGTGAATTAGATTATCAGGGTTGCTGTAGATTGGAGGCAAGATTGATTTGGAAAGCTGGGAGCGTAGGGATGGTCTGGGCTCCTGAGCAAGGAAGGAAAACGGTAGGTGGTAGGAAAGGAGGGAGTTCAGTGTGACATGAATGGTGGAGAGGAGAGGCGCCACAAGAGGGAGAGAAGAGATGGAGCAAGGCTTAGTGATGGGGAAACAGGGCCATGGTGGGAGAAAATAAGTGATTGAAAATTGAGGAATGGGAGATGTGAGGAAAGGAACAAGAGTGGTGGATGGAAGACAGATGAAGGAAGACAGGGAGGAGGAGGAGACAAGGGGGCGGGGATTTAGGTGAGAACAGGTCGTAGAAGAAAATATCTAGTCGCTGAGTTAGGAAGTTGAAAAAAAGATGGACATGTTGTGAATGAGGTAAATAGGCGTAATATACATGGAGACCATGTGCTATAGAAAAGTGCAATGAAAAAAGTCAAAAATGCAGATAAAAGTGCTGGTGAATATATAAGCACAACCAGTAGTGGATCTTGCTTCGGGCACACAGGATTTTTTGCCCGGGGCGCCACCTTCCGGAGGGCGCCGCTGCCGTGGCAAGATCCGCTACTGGTGGTGCCCCACCCTCGGTGCCGGTACTGCTGTGCGGTGCGCGATAATAAAGTAATCGCGCACTGCATTGTGGGAGCGGCACTTAGACACTAGGGGTCATGATTGACCTCTAGTGTCTATGCAGTTCTATGGGAGAGACGTCATGACATCTCTCCCATAGATCATAGGAGCGGCGCCAGCGGCCAGAGACAGAGGGCAGCAGCGGTCTGTAATCAGGGGATGGTAAGTATTAATTTTTTTATATATTTTTTTTAAAAGCAGCACAAATGGGGGCAATACTACTGGGGCCACAAATGGGGGCAATACGACTGGGGCCACAATCGGGGGCAATACTACTGGGGCCACAAACGGGGGCAATACTACTGGGGGCACAAACGGGGGCAATACTACTGGGGGCACATTGACCACACCCCTTTATGAAGCCACGCCCCATGTTTTCACCCGGGTTGGGGGGGGCGCCACAAGGGCTAGAACCGGCCCTGAGCACAACTACAATAGTGTATTATTAAGATAAATAATCAGGAGATGGTATGGGTGCAGGAATAAAATACTAAAATAAACAATGTTAAAATTGCATAGATGTGAAGCTATGGCTAAAAGCAATGACAATGCAGGTAGGAATGTCAAAGGTATAAAGGGAAAATGACATGGCACAGGAATAATATAGTCATTGCTGTTTAGAAAAACTAAAAACAATCAGTAAGAGCAGCAAGCAAAGTGGTAACATCTTGCAATGTCCAAGCAGGGAGTTCAGTGAGGAGTGTGCAGCATATGCAGACAGCAGGTGTTTATGGTGGAGGGTTACCTAACTCACAGTAGTTTGGTAAAGTAGTTCTTCAGAAGCAGAGATGCCTGACTGTTTAACTCTCGTATAACCTTAATTGAGGGATTAAAATCTAATAACACTTTGAACAAAATTCTATGCAGCCAAAGGCTAATATGGATCAATAAGTAAGGTAACAAGACCTCTCATGTGTGTGCTGTTTCATTCTAATTTCCCACCAGGACAGAGCGGGTAGACTACTGTTCCCACTCACGACCATTAGACTGTACCTCATATCAGTCATACTGTCTCAACATCAGTTGTAAGATGGTGGGGCTGGCGGAAATATAGTTAAACATGGAGGTTCATAGTGCATACTTTTTCATGCTGGTCTGCGCAGAAGCAGCGTAACAAACCAAACGAGTCAGCACTGAATGTAGCAGACAGTCAGAGGAAGGATTGCTGGTACTTGGACTCGGGGGCCACTAGACACAGGGGCAGATCCAGAAGAAAATGATAGGGGGGGCACCATGGAAGGGGAAGTACATTTGCGTGCGGCTTCGGTGCATGTGAGGTGGCGCTTCTTATACAATGCCCACAGTTGTAGCGCTCGTTATGCAATGTCCACTGTACTGGTAGTGCCCCTTATATAGACCCCATAGTAGTGGTGCCCCTTATGCAATGCCCGTATTGCCCCCAGTAGTAATGTTGCCTGTAGTAATGCCCGCAGTCATATAGTGAGTGTGGCCAATTAAAATGCGACGTGATACACAGACATATGCCCCCAATAGTGCAGTGCCAAATCCACAATTGGCCCCACAGTGCCAGATCCACAATTTCCCCCACAGTGCCAGATCCACAAATGCCCCCACAGTGCCAGATCCACAAATGCCCCCACAGTGCCAGATCCAAAAATGCCCCTACAGTGCCAGATCCAAAAATGCCCCCACAGTGCCAGATCCAAAAATGCCCCCACAGTGCCAGATCCAAAAATGCCCCCACAGTGTCAGGTATACAAATGCCCCCACAACAGTGCCAGGTAAACAATTGCCCTCACAGTGCCAGGTAAACAATTGCCCCCACAGTGCCAGGTATACAATTGCCCTCACAGTGCCAGGTATACAAATGCCCCCACAGCAGGTATACAAATGCCCCCACAGCAGTTCTGCAGCTGCTTACCGCTGCTGCTGCTGCTTCTCTGCCCGGCTGGCTCTGAGGGTGTCAGGATGAGAGCGCGGCTATGTCTGGCGGCGTGTAGGACTTCAAACTAGCCGCCAGTTCGTGAGCCAATCAGAGCTCGCGGACCGGCGGCTCCTGATTGGCTGCCGGTCCGCGAGCTCTGATTGGCTCACGAACCGGCGGCTGGTTTGAAGTCCGCAACACGCCGCCAGATAGCCACGCTCTCCTCCTGACAGCTGAGACACGCTGCCGCTGGACTGAGCGGCAACGTGTCTCAGTGACACAAGCGGGGGGGAGGGGACGGATGGGGCCACAAATGACAGGGGGGGTCACGGGCCTGAGTGCCCCCCCCCCCCCCCCTGGATCCGCCAGTGACTAGACATTTCAGTTGCAATAAGCATTGGTTCAATTCTTTAAAACTGTGTGCTCCCACTACAGTTACAGGGATTGCAAATAAGGCCCTTACTGCATTACAAGCTAGGACAATCACAGTATGTTTAAGAATTGGAGGTGAGACAGTTGTAACAGATATCCAAGGTGTGTTGTACGTGCCTGATTTAGGAAGTAATCTCATTGCTATCAGTGTCCTAGAGAAAAAAGACCAATTTCAGAAGGGCAAATGTATGGTGCATAATAAAAGAGGGACTGTTATTGCTTCAGCAACCCGGTGCAACCAACTATATGTCCTGGACACAGGAGTATACTGCAATGATGGCTACTAATGAAAACAGTCAATGGAGCTGTGGCACAAATGCTTGGGTCATCTGGGTTATGACAACGTCCAGAAACCGCTAGATGGAATAGTAACAGGGATCACTGTGAGCAACGCTGAATGACCCATGTGTGAGAATTGCATAAAAGGAAAGCAAACTCACAACCCATTTCCACAGTCAGTTAGTAGAGCAGAGACACCATTAGCTCTAGTGCACACAGATGTGTGTGGTCCAATGGAGGAAGAATCAATCAGTGGCTACAGGTATTTCATGACTCTCATTGATGCCACAAGAATGACACACGTGTACTTTCTTAAGGAGAAGTTGTTAACAAAATTGTGGAGTACAAAAACCTGGTGGTGAATCAGACAGGTTTGAAACTAAAGATCCTGAGATAAGACAATGGTGGAGAGTATGATAACAAAGTCTTAGCCGCATTCCTTAGGAAATATGACATAAAGCATCAGCTTACAATTGCCTACACACCGGAACAGAATGGCGTGAGTGAGCAGGCAAACCGCACAATTGTTGAGAGAGCATGGACTATGTTAAGTGATGCTGGCCTGGAAAAGAAGTTTTGGGCAGAAGCAGTATCTACTGCAGAATACCTAAAGAATCGTGCACCTACAGTGACCGTCAAAGGAAAAACGTCACTGGAGTCGTGGTCCAGGAAAAAGCCAAGTATCAGTCTTCTTCTTGTCTTCGGGAGCAAAGCTTTTTCACATATACCAAAGGAGAAAGCTAGATCCAAAATCCATAGAATGTATACTGCTCGGATACTGCAACGAAAGCAAAGGATACAGACTTTGGGATGTTACAGGTAAACGTCTTCTTAAATTTAGAGATGTGGCATTCTATGAGACAGCACCACTAACTGGAGCAATAAGAAAATGTATCATTGGATGTACAGGCAGCAGAAAGCGTGTCTCAAGCAGAGAGTGTCAAAGCGGACAATGAGTCAGGGAACAGAAGTTCTATGAGGAGCAACAAAGGTATTCCAGCCAAGAAATACAGTGAGGAGTATGCAAACATAGCTTACTGTGAACCTCAAAACATACAGGAAGCAAAGTCAAGAAGTGATTGCACAGAGTGCAAGTCAGCAATTGATAAAGAACTGTCAGCACTAAATGATAACAGTACATGGACTATGGTTGATAGACCAAGTGACCGTAAAATGATTAAGAACAAGTGGGTTTTCTGCAAGAAGTTGAACGCAGACGGGACACTAGCTCATTACAAAGCCCACCTTGTTGCCAAGGGATATACCCAGAAGTATGGAATCGATTACGGAGAGATCTACTCACCAGTCACAAGGTATAGCACCTTAAGTAGTGTTGCTAGTGCTACATGACATGTTCTACTGTTATTTCAACTAGACTGATTCCACATTCCTTAATGGAGAATTGATTGATGAAATTTATATGGAACCACCTGAACATTATGCAATCATTTCCAAGTACAGAATGACAGATGCAAAACCAGTAAGTACACCCATTGATAAAAGTACAAAGATAGTCAAGGCCATGTCACCAAGCACCAAAAGTGATATAGAGGAAATGTAAGAAATCCCTTATTAAAATGCCATTGGTAGTTTGATGTATGCAAGCATTGGGACATGTCCAGACATCACATATGCAGTGAATCGGGCAAGCCAGTTCAAAAATAATCCTGGGAGACAACACTGGATTGCAGTAAAGAGAATACTAAGGTACCTCAAAGGTACAAGTTCACTAAAGCTGAAATTTACAAGATCATCAGATACCAGCTTAAAAGTATTCTGCGACACCGACTGGGGATCAGATGAGGATGATAGACGTTCTTATACTGGATACCTGTTTGCACTAGCAGGCGCAGCCGTAAGCTGGGCAAGTAGGAAACAGCCCAAAGTTGCTCTTTCTACAACAGAGTCAGCGTACATGGCACTCACAGAAACTTACAAAAAAGTGCTTTGGATAAGAGAGACTGTGGCCCTCATTCCGAGTTGTTCGCTCGCTAGCTGCTTTTAGCAGCAGTGCAAACGTTAAGCTGCCGCCCTCTGGGAGTGTATCTTAGCTTAGCAGAAGTGCAAACGAAAGGATCGCAGTGCTGCTACAAAAAAAAATTGTGCAGTTTCAGAGTAGCTACAGACCTACTCCTAGCTTGCGATCACTGCAGACTATTTAGTTCCTGTTTTGACATCACAAACACGCCCTGCATTCGGCCAGCCACGCCTGCGTTTTTTCACACACTCCCCGAAAACGGTCAGTTACCACCCAGAAACACCCACTTCCTGTCAATCACTCTGCAGCCAGCAGTGCGACTGAAAAGTGTCGCTAGAGCTTGTATAAAACTGCATCGGCTTTAATGAAAGTACGACGTGTGTACGCAGTGCGCCCCATACGCATGCGCAGAATTGCAGATTTTTTGCCTGATCGCTGCGCTGCAAATGAAAGCAGCTAGCGATCAACTCGGAATGAGGGCCTTTATGCAAATTAGGTATTCCTTACCATGGTGAGATCATCAACATAAAGTGTGACAACAAGGGAGCAATTGATCTTTCTTGTAGTACAAAGCAGCTTGGATGGTTTAAGCATATTGCTATTGTAACCCTGATTAGGGGTTAAAGTGCTATATGTGAGGTGGAAATGGATGTAATTAGAGTCGTAGCTCTATACTGATAGAAACACATGTAAAAAATAATAATATATATTTATGAATGGTTATTTTAATGTATTTACACCTCAGAGGATTATAAAATAAAACTTGTATACTGTATATTTCTTAAAAATGTAATCATTTATTTATTTACATTTAACCGATGTGTACCCTTGAAATGTGTGTATTTACATCTTGGTGGCCAGCAACTGAGGGAACATTCTAGTAACTCCTGTCACTCCTAGCTGTCAATCAACCAGTAGGTGATTGCCAGTGGGAGGAGCCTATCACCCAGAGTGATATGGGGTGATTGCCAGTGGGTGGAGCTTGAGATGGGGTGATTGCCAGTGAGCGGAGCCTTACCTCACTGCAGGGTATAAAATAGCTGTCAGTTACAGCTGACAGACAGTCTGGTGATCCCTTCCTCTAGTGCTTGCCTCCCCTGTGACCTGGCTGCCATAGCTGTAAACATCTGAGCTGGAAACATGCAGCCAGGCACAGGGGAAGTGGGGGGGTGTAAAGCCAGAGAGAGAGCAGAGAAGCGAGGCCGGAGCCACAGCTGCCAGTCTGAAGTCCCCTTGTGCTTACAGAACCTCCACGCTCATAGTGCTGCTGCCATAGAGCTGTAAACAGGCACCAGCAATGAGCAGTGGGAGAGTGGTGCCAGGATGGGTGCTGATGCTGGCTGACTGAGTGGAGGTGACAGCTGGGCAGCTGCGGCAGAGAGTGTCCCAGTGCTGAAAAAGCCAGTTTCAGTGACAGGAGTGAGAGAGAGCATCCACTGGCCACCAATAGAAGAGTGCAGGGTGGAGTCGGGGGAGTGGCTACAGGCAGCAGCAGCTAGAAGAGTGAGCAGCTGAGAGAAAGGAGGGACTGAACAGCTGGAGGGTGAGATCAAAGCAAACACATTACACCCCTTACCTGCAGAGTTTAGGAGTGTTGCTGATGCAACCTAACTTTTACTGATTGCCAGCCACTCCGCAGTGTCATGACAGGCAGCTGAGCTATTGCTCAAAATCAGAGGCTTACACTTATCTCTCATATATAATAATGGATGCTGGCTATCAAATGTATTATTACCAATTATACAAGCACCGTATAGTGACTGAATGCGGTATTGACTTTTAACCTTCATACATTAAACAGCCTACTGCCCAGTCAAATCTCTTGCAAAGCTAATCTTCATCTCATCTGGGACAATGTTGCAAGAGGGAGAAAGACTGTTTTCTGTAGAATCCTAACACTGAAATAATGTGGATACACCTGTGAGGCATAGACTATAGACTTTATTCTGTTTAAAAGTTCAAAAGTTATAACTAATTAAACTTACAAACTGCAAACAGGTGTTTCATACACACGGATGAAAGCAACATAGCCAGTGCATGAGGATCTCCAAGAGTAATGTTTCCTAGAAGGTTGCTTCTATGCGAACTTACACATAGAAAAGGGCTAATCAACAAATGGGCCCCAACTTTACTGCAGTTTGCAGTGGAACTAATACTACCCGGGTATACCCATATATTGGTAGTGTGTTTTATTTTACTGCATGCAGTAATATGTATTTAGAATACATATTTAGTCATCCTTGGTTGCAAAACAAATGATACTGTATTTTGAGACAAAAGTTTTAATGAATGTATAGTGTACAATTCAGCTAAACTTGTCATTGTAGAACTTATTATTTAACTTTCATTAAATGTATAAACTTACCTGTCACATATGACACAAATGAGCTCATACAGTAAATGTGATACTGTGTACATATTTACAGGGAAAGTGTTTCTCATTCATGTTGGGGGTATTAACAAGTTTGTAAACTATTGGCCCTCCCTGGGATTCATAGGCACCTACAGTTACTACTGGAACACTGTACATCTAGCCTATTTATTGGGTGCCACTGAGTCCTTGGGTTGGCCATAGTGATGGGGGGTAGTTTCAAATTATTAATAGTTGTTAAATACATTTTGTGTTGCATTGTCGATAATATATGCAAATATGACACCAGTTTTAAAGAATGGATGCGAAAAATAAACTTAGCTTCTGCTGATTCATCCAAGAGTGAGGTGTATATGGTATCAGGGGTGTTATTAAAGACATTAATTAATGTATTTGGGTTTCCCCAAGTAGGCCCAAATGGCGTAAGAGGTGGGTACACAAACATACTTAGGTGGAGGCACTGGCATTAGACGTACAATACCCTCAGTTAAGGGTGGGTACATCCAAGACATTATTGAAAGCTAGTAACCCTAAGTAAATTAAGGGATTAGTCCCATTAGAGGTTAAAAGCGGGTTACATATGGAGGCACTGCTGAGATGGGAGAAAGGAGATATCACTCAGATGAAGAGTAATTATAGCACATATCTTCACAGGGTGTATATGGAGAAAAGGGAGATGGAGATATCTGTGCAGACTTTATTGGTATTAGTAGGGTATTAGCTTCATCATTGCTTCCTAGGGTGGTAGCAATGAGGGATAATACCAGAGGTAAACGGGCCATAGTAATGTTGGACAGAGACATGGGTGATGGGACTGGTGAAACTATGGTCATATTGGGTGTCCAATCCTATACCTTCAGAGATCCCTCTGTGGTATTGGGTGAGGATTAGTGACCTGACTAATGACTTAAATACTCAGGGAATAAGGGAGTGTGGTAAAAGAGATAGTGGAAACGGCTGTAGCATGGTGTAGGGAAGTCAATGGTTACTAGTACCTATACTATAGACTTAGAGCATTCCATGAGAACCTGTCAGCTTGTATTAGGATCCTGTCTGCCTGTGTTGAACCCGTGACCCGGAGACCTTGCCAGTTTAATTACCTGACCTGAACCAGCTAGCTTTGTGCTCAGGTTTTTGTGGAGTTCCCACACAGAGACTGCTTGCCTGTATTTCTGTTTTATAACATATTTTAGCATTGTTGCTTTCACAGTTTATTAAGTCACTTATAACATCTTCATGCATTGTTGCATTCATAATCAGTCATATACTCAGTGTCTTAGCTTTCAATACTCTGTGACTTGGGTCCTATGTTGGGATTTTCGGCGGCTGCGCCGCATATAATCTGTTCATTGTCCTTTCTGTATTCTCTCCCATTGATAGTCTCGTTAGTCTAGCTAGTTTTCCCCTTATTCTCCCTCAGTCTCGGTTGGTGCCTTGTTATCTCATAAGACCTGGGGGCATCGGAGTCTGGGCGGACCTAATTCGCTCATTCAAACGCAGCTGCTAAAGAAAAAGACTAGCTCTGCAGGCGCCAACTGACTACTGGGAGATATAACGGCATTAGGGGTAGAGTTGGTGTTGCAGCCATTTCCCTTTCCCAGCTGCAGATCACGCGTCAGGACCAGGAATTCCTCAGTTGCCACCCGTACTCCCAAGTTCCAGGCAGTCAGTTCGTAACATTTGCATATTAAATGCGATCTGGGTGGGATTTTACCACCCAGGATCGCACTGTAGTATGCGATCCTGTTGGCTGGATGTATTATGCAGCACCCGCAGCAACAGGGGCTGAGAAAGTAACTCACCCCTGCAATGTGCTGTGACGGATGCAGGGGGGTCTGCGCATGCATGGTCAGCGCAACCACATAAGCACAGAGACCATTTCCAGGAACCCAAATGCGTTCTGTAGCCTATAGGCTACGTGGGATATGGCTGCGTTATCTTACATTCGGGTATTATCTAATATTTGACTGGTGTTTTCTAGGATACAGCTGCTAATATACTATAATAAATGGGCACTAATCATCATGGGGCTCAATTTCATAGAGAAGTCAGATCCATAAATAAATGCATACCCCCCTCAAGAGTCAGCATAGAAAAACACTTTAGGCATGACATAGCTCACAGGGCCTGTAATTCACCAGCAAAAACAATATTACACAGAGGCGCTTTAACAGAGGAGGGGGCCTGTGTGCAGGCTCCAATTGGGCCCTCTCCTCTTCGGTGGCGCAGTAGACTCTGGGATGCTGAACAAGCTAGGGCTGGTGGCCATTATGGTAGAGGGACCTCATGGTCAGTTTTAGCTGCAAGAGTGCCCCCAGCCCAGCCTGTCAAAGTCTAGTGCTATAATTTTAAGGATAGACCCTATGAGAGAAACTGATGTATCCAAGCATGATGACATATTTAATATAATTTACTCCTATATGATCCTATATGCAGAGCTGCACGGCTGCAGGCTGAGAAAGCTGCGAAATTTTAGACCTCGTTTAGCATGGGACGTAGTTGTAAAGCTGCTCGCAGTCTGGGATCAACATCGCAACCATCTATGTTCCCCGCAGACTGTCAGCTGAGTAAGCCTCAGCTTACTCAGGCTGGCCATCGCAGGGGACCTTGCAAGACCAAGAAATTAGCATCCAAGACGCTGACCTTGGCCTCGCCACTCCCGGAAACGCCGGCCGTCTCCACCCATGCATCGCCTCCTGAACACCTCTGCCTATCAGAAAACTGCGAGCCACACACAGGACCCACTCTGCACATGCGCAGGCGATCCATACTGAATTAGCCCCTGAAATAACTGCAGTCTGTGTGTTTCCAGTGAGTCTGGTTCCACCTCTAAGTAAAATATAAATATCTGTTAATTTTCCTAAGAGGAGTTTTCTAAAGTAAAGTACTTGTCACTTGGAACACGCAATCTCTCTGGTTACACCTATTGTAGTGTTTACACTGTAGATGAATATATATACACCCTCTCTTTAAATAAAGGCTTCAAAATAATCTATGTACACACACTAAGCATACTGTAATAGAGCTAGGGTCAGGGAAGAAATCCATTTTTTAAGGGGAAGGAATCAGGAATAAGACAAGGAAATGGAACATGACTAACTAACCCCTTTGCTGCTGAGGATTTTCTCACTTCTGTGCTGAGACCATTTTTGTTGTTTGTACCCGTCACAATCCTACATCAAAATTGTTAATTATTTATACAGTACCCACTCAAATTATACCGTTTTTTTACAAAAGACATTACATTTTCAGAAACGACCATGAGTAGTTTTTTCTCTTTCTAACATATCGAATAATATGTAATCATGATGGTCAATTTTTTTTCATTGTATTGAAATTTCAAGACAATGAACCATAGTAAAAGTAAATGTGATATTTTTTTCTAGAAACAGTACAAAGAAATACTTTGTGTGTCTTGCATCTATACACTGGAGAGAGGTAGAGGGGGCATGCCGGCAGCTCACAGAGCGCTGGGTATGCCCCCACAGTGGCAAAAACATGGCGTAGCCTCACAGGAAGTGCTGCGATCATGGGCCACGCCCCCTAGCTGTGAGGCCATGCCACCTAATTTTCAGACGCATGCCCACTGCGATCGCATTTGTCCCTCTTCCAAACCAGCAAAAGTCAGGAGGTATGCATCAAGACCTACCATTTTTGAAAACCAGAAAACCTACTGCATTATATGAGGAGACTTCTTTTTATATTTGACCCAAGATATGGGAGATCTTTGTAAAATGTGTGTGTTTTTTGTGTGTACTGTTTTAGTCACAGTCTACTGATTACCAGACAATAACTACTAAAGGGGAATATCGATGGAAAGGGGTACTGCACTCTTTGAAATAAGGGTGCATCCACATATGTGCAGGCCGGTATGTGTGAGATATGGCCCAATGAACCTAATTTTTCTTTAGTGCAGGTTAATAGCAATCATGTCAATTATGATCACAGGTTGTTGTTTTTTCAAATGTGTTTATTGAGTTTTCACAAATTTTTTCCATATAACATATTTTAGCAATACTGTTTGTGATAGACTTATAAATGATAAAGTCATGAACATACAGTCGTCCTATCTTAACATAGAGCATAGTCAAACAGGGCAATATTTATTTAAGGAAATAGTGAGAGCCTCATCTAGAGGTAAACTTAGCCCCGTAAAACAAGACATGTTAGATGAATCAGTGCGAGATGTGGTTTTGGAACATGACGTCTCTAAGCCTGAATGTTGTTCATCACTGGAGTTGGCAGTATCGTGGTATATTCACAAACATTAGAATCCAACATAATGTAAATTAAACAAATATAAACAAAAGGGTGGGAAGAGGAGGGGAGGGAAAAAGGGGGAGGGAGGGGGATTAACTAGGGGTGGTTCCTATATTCCCAAGAAGTGTAGCATATAAATACCATTCCTATAAATGAGTATGATCTGGAACGTAAGAGTCAGGATATCTTTCCCTAGTATAACTAATAAACTGAGCATAGATAGGAGTATCGGTAAAATTAATTTACCTTGAAGAAGTATGTCTGGAAATTGGTTTTTCTAGCTCTACCTCGCCGAATCTTAAGAGTTTCATCTCTGGGCAGATTCTATATATGAACCCCATTTCTTATAAAATCTTACAGACCCATTACAGTATTCAGACATTACGTCATATTTATCAAATGCCATATATTTCTCAAGTAAGTTAATCACTTCTCTCAGTGAAGGAGACCTATGTTTAATCCAAGAATTTAGAATGACTTTTTTAGCTACCGTGACTATCATAGTCAATATAGGAATGAGGTGTCGTCTTTGAGCTCCGAGGCCCCAGACGTCAAAGTTGGCAAATAAAAGTGGGAGAGGGTGTAATATCAAGTGCATGGTAAAAGTGGCATTGAGGTGATATAATACCTTGTTCCAGAATTTTTTCACATGACCACAGGTCCAGAAGTTATGTATGAACGTCGCTGATAACATCCTGCATTTGGGGCAGCTACCATCTTCTTCCTACACATAGTGGCTACGTTGTCCCTGAGAAATGTATGCCCTGTGTGTGGTTTTCACGTGAACCTCCTGAAGCACCGAGGATCGTACTATCTTTAGCACTGAGTGATAATATTTAAATATGGTGTCATCCTGTATATCTGTAGGAATGTCTGATGTCCAGGGTCTCACAATTTGTTTCCAGGTGGATTCCCTATTGAGTTGTAATAAAATTTCATAAGTGATCCTTGGTTTGTATTTATTTAACGTACATTTATGGAAAATGTGTTCTAATGGGTCTAAAGGTGAGTGGTGTTTTGGCAGGTTAGGGAGGGTGAGAGCGTAATGTATCAGCTGGGCATAAGCATAGTAACCCGAAGATGGGAGACCGTAAGTAGTCTGTAATCGTATAAATGGGATAATGTGACCCCCTGGGTCGAACACCTGGGACATAGCTTTCAGGCCTTTTTGTCTAAAACGATGAAAGGCAGCGCTTTCGATGCACGGGCTAAACATAGGGTTACCCCATATCGGTAACCACTGGGAGTAACGGGGGTCTCTACCAAGTGAAGTGTGTAGAAAACGCCAGGCAGAGTGAGTATCCCTGAGAAAAATATTATTATATACCCGTTTGTCTATAGCCGATTTGGGAACATGTAGTAAGGCCCCTGGAGAGAGTGGAGTGAACAAAGCACATTCCACTTCATAATTTGTGTATTGACTACGTTCCAACAGCCAGTCCATGGCATATCGGAAGTGTATGGCTTGTGTGTACAATGATAGGTCAGGGAAGCCTAGACAGCCATCCCTTTTGGAAAGATATAGTTTTTTGAGAGCTATTTTCGGTTTTTTAGATTGCCAGATAAACTTCTTGCAGGCACTATTAAGGGACTTAATGTCTGCCTTAGTTATTTTAATAGGTAAAAGTTGCATTATATAGGTTAATTTTGGGAGAAGGATGGATTTTATGACTTCCACTCTACCTAATAGGGATAGGGGTAGATCATGCCATTGTCTAAGATACTTTTCCAGTGACGATAGGATCGGCCGGAAGTTTAGTTTATAGAGATCTGTAAGGGTATGGGGGATCTGAATGCCTAAATATTTAATATGGGAGACAGCTAGCTTGATCGATGCCGCACCATCCGCCTGGGGTAAAATAGGTGGCGGTCCCCTTAGTACTAGTAATTCAGATTTGTTAATATTTATTTTGTATCCAGAAAAGGAGCTAAATTTAGATATGATCGAGATGGCCGTTGGGATTGAATGTTCAGGGTGTGACAGAAAGAGCAGCATATCGTCAGCAAATAGTGAAAGTCTAAGATCAGCTGAGCCTATTGATATGCCCTGGTAAAGGGGGGATTGTCTCAGTGCGACTGCCAGGGGTTCTAATGCCAACGCAAAAAGTAACGGGGATAGAGGACATCCCTGTCTAGTGCCCCTCAGAATGGGGAAAGGGTTGGATAGAATGTCATTACATAGTATGTTAGATGCTGAATCCGTGTATAATGTTTGAAGGAAGTGTGTAAATTGTATCGGGAAGCCAAATTTGGAGAGGTAAACGAAATAGGTGGTCCCAGTGTACCATGTCAAAAGCTTTCTCTGCATCAAGAGATAGTATTGCTCTCCCTGATTTTGACATGGCACACTGGGAATCACTCACCGCCGCCAAAACCTTCCGGATATTTGTAACTGGGTTCCTACCTTGGATAAAGCCCGTCTGATCAGTATGTATTAGGGTCGGTAGAAGGGGCTTCAATCTGTCTGCTAAGATCTTGGTCATGATTTTATAGTCTAAATTGAGGAGTGAGATGGGGCGGTAGGAGCCTGGATCAGAGAGGTCCCTTCCCGATTTTGGTAGGAGTCTTAAAAGTGCTCTGTTAAAATAAATGGGAAGTGCGTTAGTGAAGAGAATTATGTTATATACTTTCGTCAAAACTGGTACAATATGATCTGCTAACAATTTGTAATAATCCGCCGTGAGGCCATCTGGGCCCGGCGCTTTTCCCTTCTTAAGATGTGCTATACCATCCCTCACTTCCTGTTGAGATATCTCAGAGATCAGAGTTAGGCCTTTATCTGTGGGTAATTGGGGTAGTGAGAGGCTTTCCCAAAACTCAGTTTCCTGGACTTTGTCAGAGTGCGGGGCTGAGTAAAGGTTTTGATAATAGTCAAGCAGTACTTGCGCTATCTGAGCATTATCAGTGGTAAGCCCACCACTAGCCGTTTTTAGCGGGTGAATCGTAGAGGGGGGGCGGATACCCTGGAGCATGTTCGATAGGAGCTTGCTCGACTTGTACCCAAATTTGTGGAATCTGGCATCCCTGGAAAAGGAGTAAGACATCTCCATCTTAATAAATAGCTGTTCATGAGTTGATTTGGCCTTTTGATAAGCGGATCTGTGCTGTGGGGTGGGATTGGCAGCAAAGGAGAGGAATGTCTTAGAGACCAGATCGTGTGCTTCTAAATATTGTTTGGTTAGCTGCTTTTTAAGTGTAGAAGAATGCGAGATAATCTCGCCCCTTATAGTAGCTTTGGAAGCCTGCCAGAAAAGGATGGGGTGTGTTTGTTTAGTGTCTTCATTATGTGCATCATAAGTAACCCATGCGTCTAGAACTGCCTGCTTCAGCTTGGAGGAGGTTGCTAGTGTAGATGGGCATCTCCAGTTAATATGACTGCCCCTATCTCGTGAAAGTTGGATTTGAATCCAGATCAGTGCGTGATCTGATAAATGTATTGGCTCCATGTCAGCCAGGAGTGTAGTTGATAAGAGTTTGGTGGAAACTAAGAGATAATCAATGCGGGACATTGTGTGTTTGGCAGCAGATAGGCAGGAGAAATTTCTATCCGTGGGGTGTAATAAGCGCCACAAATCTAGCAGTTGCAGTGCCAATTCTGGGACCCCCAGAGTGGGTAATTTTCTTCTGCCAGAGTGCGGTTGTTGTCTATCTAGGTGTATGTTTGAAATCAAATTAAAGTCACCCCCCAACAGAACAAACATATGAAGTCTTGGGGTAAGAATGGTTATGATCTGAACAAAAAACTCTCTTTCATAAATATTAGGCGCATACACATTCATGCAATAAAATAGCTGTTGCTCAATCTTTAGAGTACAAGAGACATATCTACCGAGGGGGTCCGAAAGTACATCAGACACCTCTGCAGGAAAGTGGCG
Source organism: Pseudophryne corroboree (assembly GCF_028390025.1). Lineage (NCBI taxonomy): Eukaryota > Metazoa > Chordata > Amphibia > Anura > Myobatrachidae > Pseudophryne > Pseudophryne corroboree. Next base: position 735,815,881 of record NC_086444.1, read on the forward strand.
TCTCGCCAGTATAGCCACCCCTCTTGCTTTGGAGTTATATGAGGCCGAGGCAAGCACCACCCAACCTAGCATATTCAATTTTAAAGTTTCAGGGGGGGTCAGGTGGGTTTCTTGTAAATACACTAGGTCAAAATGTAATTTACGGAGATAAATTAAAAGGCGCTTACGTTTTTGGGGCGAGTTTATGCCACCTACATTCCAGCAGCCCAACTTAAGTATCTGTGTCATCTAGAATAAGGAGTGGCGTAAAGCAACTCATCAGGCAGTATGCTAAGAGCATTCTCAGGTAACACAGGAGGTAAGGGAGGGGGTGGTGAGGGGGGGGGGGGGGGAGGATAACTGGGGGAGAGAAAACCAACTAACAAACTTACATACAATCATTCCTAATGAGGAAACATCCTCATCAAACTGTTAGAAAATGGGATCCGGGATCCTATACAAGAAGCAATATACCGTGTGTACTCCTAAGCCGGGGCACCCCACTTGAAAGCCATGTGAGAGCTACCAGCCTAATGTAATCAGCTCCTAATAGAGCCATAGGTCGGGAAGAGGGGGGAGGGGGATGGGTAAGAAGAATGCACATCTGACAGTACAACATATCATGATAAGATCAGATAATTGCGTAAATAGCAAACATCCTCGAGCATATCAGTAATCTGTGAAAGGAAAATAGCTTGGTATTATACAAATCATTCACAGTCAGACATATGCGATCTTGAGCGAGCAGTTTCAGCATATTCTTGGAGATAAGCCTTTGCGTCAGCTGAACTCAGGAAATCTAAGAAAGATGTCCCATCATATATACGCAGGTGTGCCGGGTATAGAAGAGCGAATTTACATCCATCTTGCACTAATTGCGAGCAGATAGGAGCGAAATCCTTTCTTGCCTTAGATAACTCCGCAGAGTAATCCTGGAAAATGAGGATTCTGTTTCCATTCCATGTCAGGTTTCTGCATCTGCGTGATGCCGTCCATAGCAATTCTTTGTGCAGATAGTTAAGGCTTTTAAATATAACAGCGCGTGGGCGTGCTCCCTCGTGTTGACGCTGTGGCCCAAGTCTGTGTGCTCTTTCAATTATTAAATCGTGGCATCTGTCGGATACTTTGAGCAAGGATGGCAGGGTGATTCGGATAAAATCAAAGAGCGCTTGACCCTTGACCTCTTCAGGTAGACCTACAATTCTTAAATTTTGCCTGCGTGAACGGTTCTCCAAATCTTGCACCTTATAGTGCAGCTGATGTATTTCAGTTGCCTGTGCAGAAACTTGTTTTAAAGAACTGACGTCCGCAAAGGTCTCCCCCAACCTATGCTCAGTGTCCAAAACTCTGTGAGAGTGAAGCCAATTGCTGATTAATTTGAGCAGTCTGCGCCTTCAGGAGGGGATCCACAGCCATTCTAACTGCCTGCACCATATCTCCATATGTCACCGGACGGTCCATATGTGGGATCACCCTGTCTGCTGTATCTGTTAATGTAGGGGAACAGGGGGGAGACTCACCCTCTGAGAGGTTCTGTGCCTCGTTCCCAGGAGAGCGGACATGCTGAGGCAGTGCGGTAGAAGAGGAGCTCGCTGTAACTATACTAGCGTCCGGCGCCATCTTGGGATCTGCCCGGCGTTTCTCCTTGTCTTTAGCTCCGCGGTTTTTGGAGGATGGCATGGCGGTGAGATATTTGTCCATGTAACGGACACTTTCCCCTAATAATCGGTGGTGGCTGGCAGTGGTGTGGAGGCGATTAGCGCCGTGAAATCGGCTGTGAGGGGACCCGGTCAGCGGAGCTGAGGTGATCAGCAGCCGTTCATGCCGCTGCCGGAACCGGAAGTCCAATGATCACAGGTTATCATCACGTAATAACTGCTAAGGTTTTGAATTACCTGAAAGAGGGGACAGTCCTTTTCAAATGTTTGTACGCCCACATATGATGTCACTATGGGGTGATAGGGCCATAATGCTCTCCTACCCATATACTCAAGGTAATACTGTCTGATTATCACAGGGGATCAGCAGATAAAAAGTTCTAAGGGTCCCAACATTTGAATTAGGGGGAGGGGGGTTCCTCTTTTACATGTGGGTGCTGCTGACTCTCAGGTTAGGCGACATGTTTTCTATATATGGGCTATTGCATGGTGATAACTCAACTGAAATCTAATCTGTCAACTAGAGATGAGCGGGTTCGGCTCTCAGAGAACTGAACCATACCGAACTTCACCAGTAGAGTCCGGTTCCGAGCCCGGCTCAGGTTTTCCCGCCTGACTCGGAAACCCGAACGAAGCAAAACGTCATCATCCCGCTGTCGGATTCTCACGGATTTGGATTCCTTATAAGGAGCAGTGCGTCGCGGCCATTTTCACTCCAGTCTCGGAGAGTGTAGTGAGAGGACGTGTCTCCATCCTCAGTGTCTGTGTGGGGGCGGGAAAGTGGGGTGGCGAATCTTGTGCTGTGTTGTGCTGCTCAGCCCAGTCCAGTGTAGTCAGTGTATTGTGCTGCATCAGTCCAGCCAGTCACAGTGTTGGTGTCCTCTGCTGCTATATGTCCCCAGTGCTGCTGGCTGCTGTATAAGTCCCTTGCATTTTTGCTGTGTTGTCTTGCATCAGACCAGGGGTAGTGTTTTGTGCAACATCAGTCTAGTGACCAGTCACAGTGGTGGTGGTGTCCTCTGCTGCCATATATCCAGTGTAGCTGTATATCTCCCTTTTAGTGGTGCTGTGTTGTCCTGCATTATACCAGGGGAAGTGTCTTGTGCAGCATCAGTCCAGTGACCAGTCACAGTGGTGGTGTCCTCTGCTGCCATATATCCAGTGTAGCTGTATAAGTCCCTTTCAGTGGTGCTGTGTTGTCCTGCATTAGACCAGGGGAAGTGTCTTGTGCAGCATCAGTCCAGTGACCAGTCACAGTGGTGGTGTCCTCTGCTGCCATATATCCAGTGTAGCTGTGTTGTGCTGCATCAGACCAGTGGTAGTGTCCTGGCCATCAGTCATTCCAGTAACAAGGCAGTCACAGTGGTATACGCTGCTGCTATATGTCCACTGCTGCCTTATAATAATAACAAGTCCCTCACAGTGTTGCTGTGTTGTGCTGCATCAGACCAGTGGTAGTGTCCTGTCCATCAGTCATTCCAGTGACAAGGCAGTCACAGTGGTATACGCTGCTGCTATATGTCCACTGCTGCCGTATAAGAATAATAACAACAACAACAACAACAAGTCCCTCACAGTATTGCTGTGTTGTGCTGCATCAGACCAGTGGTAGTGTCCTGGCCATCAGTCATTCCAGTGACCAGGCAGTCACAGTGGTATATGCTGCTGCTATATGTCCACTGCTACAGTATTATAATAATAATAATAATAATAATAATAATAATAATAACAAGTCCCTTACAGAGTTGCTGTGTTGTGCTGCATCTGACCAGTGGTAGTGTCCTGCCCATCAACCATCAGTCATTCCAGTGCCTCATATTGTGTTATATAACTCCAGAAAAATAATGGAGAACAAAAATTTGGAGGATAAAATAGGGAAAGATCAAGAACCACTTCCTCCTAGTGCTGAAGCTGCTGCCACTAGCCATGACATAGACGATGAAATGCCATCAACGTCGTCTGCCAAGGCCGATGCCCAATGTGATAGTAGAGGGCAAGTAAAATCCAAAAAGCCAAAGTTCAGTAAAAACACCCAAAAAAAGAAATTTAAATGGTCTGAGGAGAAACGTAAACTTGCCAATATGCCATTTACGACACGGAGTGGCAAGGAATGGCTGAGGCCCTGGCCTATGTTCATGACTAGTGGTTCAGCGTCACATGACGATGGAAGCCCTCATAACTGAGGCCTTGACCCTTATGTTGGTGTTAGACGTGCATCCGGTATCCGCCATTAGTGCAGTGGGATTTAGATAATTGATGGAGGTATTGTGTCCCCGGTACCAAATCCCATCTAGATTCCACTTCACTAGGCAGGCGATACAGAGATTTTGCCATTTAATTCCAGTGATTTGGAAGTCTAATTATTAATTACAGTACTTTTGCCAATTAATTACAGTGATTTGGACATATAATTACAGTGATTTTGGATGTATAATTATTAATTCCAGTGATTTTGCCAATTAATTCCAGTGATTTGGACATATAATTACAGTGATTTTGCAGTATAATTCCAGTGATTTGGACGTATAATTACAGTGATTTTGCAGTATAATTCCAGTGATTTTGCAGTATAATTATTAATTACAATGATTTTGCCAATTAATTCCAGTGATTTGGACGTATAATTACAGTGATTTTTCCAATTAATTACAGTGATTTGGACGTATAATTACAGTGATTTTGCAGTATAATTCCAGTGATTTGGACGTATAATTACAGTGATTTTGCAGTATAATTAATAATTACAATGATTTTGCCAATTAATTCCAGTGATTTGGACGTATAATTACAGTGATTTTGCCAATTAATTACAGTGATTTGGACGTATAATTCCAGTGATTTTGCATTATAATTCCAGTGATTTGGACGTATAATTATTAATTCCAGTGATTTTGCCAATTAATTCCAGTGATTTGAATGTATAATTATTAATTACAGTGATTTTGCCAATAACTTCCAGTGATTTGGACATATAATTCCAGTTGGAATTGTTTGTGTCGTTTGGCTTAGTCATACAGCTACCTCATTGCACCTCTTCGACATCTTTGCATGAGGTGCTGTTTGGGGCCTAGTTTTTGAAAAGTGCCATCCTGTCTGACACTGCCGTATGAGTCCACGGGTACTGCTGTATGAGTCCAGGGGTATTGCTGTATAAGTCCACCTATTGCAGAATTTTTAAAAAATGATGGGCTTGCTGGAGATACTGTCAGTGGACCGAACAATTGCAGCCCACTCTCGACATTCAGCCATTGCGCGACACTACTAGATGGGCCAGGTGGTTGTGTCGCTTAGCTTAGTCATACAGCAACCTCGGTGCACCTTTTTTTCTTCTTTGCATCATGTGCTGTTTGGGGACTATTTTTTTAAAGTGCCATCCTGTCTGACATTTCTGTATATGTCCAGTGGTACTGCCATTTAATTCCAGTGATTTGTATGTATAATTTCAGTGAGGTAGGTAGAGCAGTGGCCTACTGTACCGTACTGCTATATATTATATACTGGTGGTCAGCAAACTGTGCAAAACTGAAATGCACCACAGGTATGGATGGATAGTATACTTGACGACAGAGGTAGGTAGAGCAGTGGCCTACTGTACCGTACTGCTATATATTATATACTGGTGGTCAGCAAAATTATGCACTGTACTCCTACTATATACCAGGGACGTGCAGTCAGGGGAGGCAGGGGAGGCAGTGCCTCCCCTGTCTTAATGCTTAAAATAATACTAAGAAGATCGTTATGACACAGAATATCTTCTTGGTATTATTTTATTAATGAATCCTTTAGCATTTATATTATTTTCATTTTTTTTATTTTTTAACGATGTATAAAACAGTGTTCAATGGGTGTTGGAGGCACCCCTCTTAGTGCCTCCCGATCTCACAGTGAATGGGCCGGAAGCGGGGGGCGGGGCCAAGCATCGGGCATCAAAAACCCATTACAAAAAACCCTGTAAGCGGCACCTAATAGCAGTGCCTCTGTGACAGGGGCGTGCTGTCAGCTCATATGAAAGCACGCCCCTGTCACAGAAACAGATGTGATTGGACAGTGAGCGGGGGCGGCCCTACCATTACAACAACCCACTCTGGATTGTGTCTGACAGGTGCACAGATCTCTGTGCTCCTGTTCGTCCATCCCCGCTTCTCCTGTGTTCCGCCGATGATCCCTGCAGCTGTCTGGGTCAGGTTGCGGCAGGTACTGTCAGTGTTGTTTCCAAACAGGGATCACTACAGGCACTGGGAGCCTTCCAGCTGCTGTCCTTCAGATGCCGCCGCCGCCGCCGCCCCCCCCCCCCGAGTGGGCAAACATCAGACATACTGTTCCACTCACTGTGGAACACTGAAAGACACAGGGGCATGAAGCTGCTCCGGGGCTCACTTCCCCCTGCACACACAGCTTGTCCAGCGTCAACACAAGCAGAGGATACACTGGTTAGTTCCTGTGGGTCCTCCTTCCCTCCCTGCTCACCAATCTCGTTCTGTTAGCCATCTGCTCACCCCTCCTGCTTAGTACAGTATGTCCCTCCCCTCTCCCATCAGCTTCCTCCTTTCTTCTCAGCTTCCCTTCATCTTCTCCCTCCCCTCAGAGCTCCAAATGCCCGCCCCCACCCCCCTCGCGGCACCCCCCCCCCCCCCCCCCTCAACATACTCTCTCTCTCTCTTTCTTCTCCTCCTCCTCCCCCTAGTCCTCACTCACACTGGTCCAGCAGGAAAATGGAAGAAGAGACCAAGTGTTATGACAGACAGCCTCAGCATGGGAAGGAGTTAAAAGATACTGTTTTCTATGTAAATGTGAGTACATATATTGTCATTTTAATACAGAATTGTCTGCATTACTACTTTACTGTTTTAACACTCTCTCTCTCTCTCTCTTAAGTAAATAAATGGATCACCTGCCAGGTCACCTCAACCACTGCTCCCCTACTGTCCTCCCTCCCATCTCCTGCCCATTATTACCCTCCCTGTTCTCAGTCCTCTGCATTCCCATCGCTGTGGCAAAAACCCTGCACACCCTCCTCTCACCCTGCGTCCCCTCTTCTCACCCTGCATCCCCTCTTCTCACCCAGCATCCTCACAAACCCTGCACACCCTACTCTCACCCTGCGTCCCCTCTTCTCACCCTGCATCCTCACCCACCCTGCACACCCTCTTCTCACCCTGCGTCCCCTTTTCTCACCCTGCGTCCCCTCTTCTCACCCTGCATCCTCACCCACCCTGCACACCCTCCTCTCACCCTGCGTCCCCTCTTCTCACCCGACACACCCCTCTCACCCTGCATCCTCACCCACCCTGCACACACCCCTCTCACTCTGCGTCCCCTCTTCTCACCTTACACCCCCCTCACCCTGCATCCTCACCCATCCTGCACCCCCCCTTTCACCCTGCTTCCCCTTTCACCCTGCACACCTCTCTCTCACCCTGCGTCCCCTCCCACCCTGCACATCCCCTTCTCATCTTGCGTCCTCTCCCACCCTGCACACCCCTCTATCAACCTGTGACCTCTCCCACCCTGCACACCCCCCCTCACCCTGCTTCCTCTCCCACCCTGCACAGCACAACCCCCTCTCACCCTGCACACCCCTCTATCACCCTACGTCCTCTCCGAGCCTGCACACACCCCCTCTCACCCTGCGTCCTCTCCCACCCTGCACAGCACAACCCCCTCTCACCCTGCGTCCTCTCCCACCCTGCACACCCCCTCTCACCCTGCGTCCTCTCCCACCCTGTACACCCCTGGCTCACCTGATAGGACATATTGGGGAGAGGGAAAAAGGAAGGCGGGGAGTCTTCCTTTTTCCCTCTCCCCAATATGTCCTATTCACACCCTGCATCCCCCCTCTCACCTGGTGCCCCTCTCCCACCCTGCACCCCTCTCCCACCCAGAGTCCCAATCCCTAATATGTCCCTCTCCCACCCAGTATCCCAATCCCCCACAATATGATCCTCTCCCACCCAGCAAGGGGGGCTTCCTCTGTCCCCTCACCTTATTATCTCCTCCTCCCACCCACTGTCCCCGTCCTTCTCAGTCCTCCCTCCACCATGTATCCTCCTTCTCATCCAGTGCCTCTTGAGGACACGCCCCTTTTTCAGCGCGCATGCCTTTCACGTGTGCCCCTGTGGCATGCGCAACAATACCCCCCGGAGTGGACACTATACCCCCCACTGTGTGTGTATATATTATATATATACACACACACAATTTATCTGCCTGCCTCTTTATTAGGGGCCCCACTGTCTGAAGTGCCCCGGGGTCCCCTATAGCCTTAATCCAGCTCTGATTAGGGTTAGACTGCAGGGAGGGGAGGGTTAGGTTTCGGTTGCGGGGAAGGGGGTTAGGGTTAGGCTACGGGGAGGGGGGTTAGGGTTAGGCTGTGGGGAGGTTTAGGTTGCGGGGAGGTGAGGGTTAGGGTTAGGCTGTGGGAGGGGAGGGTTAGGGTTAGGCTGCGGGGAGGGGGGTTAGGGTTAGGCTGTGGGGAGGTTTAGGTTGCGGGGAGGTGAGGGTTAGGGTTAGGCTGTGGGAGGGGAGGGTTAGGGTTAGACTGCGTGGAGGGGAGGGTTAGGTTTAGGTTGCGGGGAGGGTTAGGTTTAGGCTGCGGGGAGGGGAGGGTTAGGGTTAGACTGCGGGAAGGGAGGGTTAGGGTTAGACTGCAGGGAGGAGAGATTAGGGTTTTCCCTGCAGGGAGGGGAGGGTTACAATTAGGCTGCTGGGAGGGAGGGTTAGCATTAGTGTACCTGCCTCCTGCACCACTGACTTTTTGCTGAATAAAACTTTGGGAACCTTAACAAAATCCAGTGAGGTCACCCCTCTTTTTCTCTCTCTCTCTCTCTCTCTCTATATATGTGTGTGTGTTTAATAAAAGTATAGCGCCACGTGTGGGGGTGAAAAGACCAAGTAACAGTCTGGTATGACAATATAGCATTCCCTTATATGCTATGGGGCTTCAGCCGTCACCTAAAGGTTCAGCATTGGTAAGATGCTGTTTCAAAAAAAAGTGCAATGTGGGGAAATAGGGGTTCTGGTGACCAATGGTGTTAAAAGCGTATTTAGAATATATAGATAATATATATATATACACACACACACACAGTATGTATATATTTATATACGTATGTGTGTGCTGTATATAGAAATATACTGCCTATCTCTACACACACATTAGATACATTAGCATACGTCAGGTCATCTCAGTATGCCCCCAGCCCCACCCCAACCCCTCTATCTGCTGCTTCCGTTATGCCACCACTCCTGCCCCGTCCGGTCAGGTATTGCCTCTTTCCTACCCCAGCCCTCTCCCATACTTACTCCATTTCCGTCGGGCAGCCAGGTCCTCCTCCTAGGCTAGATATGTCCCGTCTCCTATTACGCATGCATGTCAGAGACCGGACAGACCTTAGCAGATTTACATCATCACTAAGTGCCATTTTCATTTATTTTATCAAATTATAGTGACATAAACAAAGTTTTTTTCCCTTTATAGGCTCTCACAATACATTATTATAACCTCTGTGCAGGGTATACCCCTGTGCAGACCACACCCCAACAACACTGGTCACGCCCTCTGCGGCGGCACACAATAGGCCTTTCATAAATTTCAGCTCCAGGCCCTTGTGGTCCTTTATCTGACACTGGGGGCATCTCCGCAGCCACGGTGACCCCATAGTCTGCCCGGCTGACAGGCACCTTGTAAGGCCGCTGCAGACTTCTCTTTGTAGGTCTACCTGGCGGGGTGAGAAGGGCTTTATGGCAGGGGGATTACTGCAGCAATGGACAAAATAGCATTCACTTCCACTCCCTCCCCAGTCCCAAACACTAATATACGTTTGTTATTTTATAAAAATGTACAACATATTAGAGATGAGCGGGTTCGGTTTCTCTGAATCCGAACCCGCACGAACTTCATGTTTTTTTTCACGGGTCCGAGCGACTCGGATCTTCCCGCCTTGCTCGGTTAACCCGAGCGCGCCCGAACGTCATCATGACGCTGTCGGATTCTCGCGAGACTCGGATTCTATATAAGGAGCCGCGCGTCGCCGCCATTTTCACACGTGCATTGAGATTGATAGGGAGAGGACGTGGCTGGCGTCCTCTCCATTTAGATTAGGAGAGAGAGAGAGAGATTGACCTGAGGCTGATACTGTAGAAGAGAGTGCAGAGTTTAGTGACTGACCACAGTGACCACCAGCAGTGCAGTTGTTTTATTTAATATATCCGTTCTCTGCCTGAAAAAAACGGTACACACAGTGACTCAGTCACATACCATATCTGTGTGCACTGCTCAGCCCAGTGTGCTGCATGCCTGCATCATCTATGTATATATTATATATCTGACTGTGCTCAGCTCACACAGCTTATAATTGTGGGGGAGACTGGGGAGCACTGCAGTGCCAGTTATAGGTTATAGCAGGAGCCAGGAGTACAAGACAGTCACATACCATATCTGTGTGCACTGCTCAGCCCAGTGTGCTGCATCATCTATGTATATATTATATATCTGACTGTGCTCAGCTCACACAGCTTATAATTGTGGGGGAGACTGGGGAGCACTGCAGTGCCAGTTATAGGTTATAGCAGGAGCCAGGAGTACATATTATATTAAAATTAAACAGTGCACACTTTTGCTGCAGGAGTGCCACTGCCAGTGTGACTGACCAGTGACCTGACCACACTGACCACCAGTATAGTTAGTAGTATACTATATTGTGATTGCCTGAAAAAGTTAAACACTCGTCGTGTGACTTCACTTGTGTGGTGTTTTTTTTTTTATTCTATAAAAAACTCATTCTGCTGACAGACAGTGTCCAGCAGGTCCGTCGTTATATAATATATATACCTGTCCGGCTGCAGTAGTGATATATATATATTTTTTATATCATTATTTATCATCCAGTCGCAGCAGACACAGTACGGTAGTTCACGGCTGTAGCTACCTCTGTGTCGGCACTCGGCAGTCCATCCATAATTGTATACCACCTACCCGTGGTTTTTTTTTCTTTCTTCTTTATACATACATACTACTACATCTCTTTATCAACCAGTCTATATTAGCAGCAGACACAGTACAGTACGGTACGGTAGTTCACGGCTGTGGCTACCTCTGTGTCGGCACTCGGCAGTCCGTCCATAATTGTATACCACCTACGTGGTTTTTTTTTTCTTTCTTCTTTATACATACATACTACGACATCTCTTTATCAACCAGTCTATATTAGCAGCAGACACAGTACAGTACGGTAGTTCACGGCTGTGGCTACCTCTGTGTCGGCACTCGGCAGTCCGTCCATAATTGTATACCACCTAACCGTGGTTTTTTTTTTCTTTCTTCTTCATACATACATACTACGACATCTCTTTATCAACCAGTCTATATTAGCAGCAGACACAGTACAGTACGGTAGTTCACGGCTGTGGCTACCTCTGTGTCGGCACTCGGCAGTCCGTCCATAATTGTATACCACCTACCCGTGGTTTTTTTTTCTTTCTTCTTTATACATACATACTACTACATCTCTTTATCAACCAGTCTATATTAGCAGCAGACACAGTACAGTACGGTAGTTCACGGCTGTGGCTACCTCTGTGTCGGCACTCGGCAGTCCGTCCATAATTGTATACCACCTACCCGTGGTTTTTTTTTCTTTCTTCTTCATACATACATACTACGACATCTCTTTATCAACCAGTCTATATTAGCAGCAGACACAGTACAGTACGGTAGTTCACGGCTGTGGCTACCTCTGTGTCGGCACTCGGCAGTCCGTCCATAATTGTATACCACCTAACCGTGGTTTTTTTTTCTTTCTTCTTCATACATACATACTACGACATCTCTTTATCAACCAGTCTATATTAGCAGCAGACACAGTACGGTAGTTCACGGCTGTAGCTACCTCTGTGTCGGCACTCGGCAGTCCGTCCATAATTGTATACTAGTATCCATCCATCTCCATTGTTTACCTGAGGTGCCTTTTAGTTGTGCCTATTAAAATATGGAGAACAAAAATGTTGAGGTTCCAAAATTAGGGAAAGATCAAGATCCACTTCCACCTCGTGCTGAAGCTGCTGCCACTAGTCATGGCCGAGACGATGAAATGCCAGCAACGTCGTCTGCCAAGGCCGATGCCCAATGTCATAGTACAGAGCATGTCAAATCCAAAACACCAAATATCAGTTAAAAAAGGACTCCAAAACCTAAAATAAAATTGTCGGAGGAGAAGCGTAAACTTGCCAATATGCCATTTACCACACGGAGTGGCAAGGAACGGCTGAGGCCCTGGCCTATGTTCATGGCTAGTGGTTCAGCTTCACATGAGGATGGAGGCACTCAGCCTCTCGCTAGAAAAATGAAAAGACTCAAGCTGGCAAAAGCAGTAGCACCGCAAAGAACTGTGCGTTCTTCGAAATCCCAAATCCACAAGGAGAGTCCAATTGTGTCGGTTGCGATGCCTGACCTTCCCAACACTGGACGTGAAGAGCATGCGCCTTCCACCATTTGCACGCCCCCTGCAAGTGCTGGAAGGAGCACCCGCAGTCCAGTTCCTGATAGTCAGATTGAAGATGTCAGTGTTGAAGTACACCAGGATGAGGAGGATATGGGTGTTGCTGGCGCTGGGGAGGAAATTGACCAGGAGGATTCTGATGGTGAGGTGGTTTGTTTAAGTCAGGCACCCGGGGAGACACCTGTTGTCCGTGGGAGGAATATGGCCGTTGACATGCCTGGTGAAAATACCAAAAAAATCAGCTCTTCGGTGTGGAACTATTTCAACAGAAATGCGGACAACAGGTGTCAAGCCGTGTGTTCCCTTTGTCAAGCTGTAATAAGTAGGGGTAAGGACGTTAACCACCTCGGAACATCCTCCCTTATACGTCACCTGCAGCGCATTCATAATAAGTCAGTGACAAGTTCAAAAACTTTGGGTGACAGCGGAAGCAGTCCACTGACCAGTAAATCCCTTCCTCTTGTAACCAAGCTCACGCAAACCACCCCACCAACTCCCTCAGTGTCAATTTCCTCCTTCCCCAGGAATGCCAATAGTCCTGCAGGCAATGTCACTGGCAATTCTGACGAGTCCTCTCCTGCCTGGGATTCCTCCGATGCATCCTTGCGTGTAACGCCTACTGCTGCTGGCGCTGCTGTTGTTGCTGCTGGGAGTCGATGGTCATCCCAGAGGGGAAGTCGTAAGACCACTTTTACTACTTCCACCAAGCAATTGACTGTCCAACAGTCCTTTGCGAGGAAGATGAAATATCACAGCAGTCATCCTACTGCAAAGCGGATAACTGAGGCCTTGGCATCCTGGGTGGTGAGAACCGTGGTTCCGGTATCCATCATTACTGCAGAGCCAACTAGAGACTTGTTGGAGGTACTGTGTCCCCGGTACCAAATACCATCTAGGTTCCATTTCTCTAGGCAGGCGATACCGAAAATTTACACAGACCTCAGAAAAAGAGTCACCAGTGTCCTAAAAAATGCAGCTGTACCCAATGTCCACTTAACCACGGACATGTGGACAAGTGGAGCAGGGCAGGGTCAGGACTATATGACTGTGACAGCCCACTGGGTAGATGTATGGACTCCCGCCGCAAGAACAGCAGCGGCGGCACCAGTAGCAGCATCTCGCAAACGCCAACTCTTTCCTAGGCAGGCTACGCTTTGTATCACCGGTTTCCAGAATACGCACACAGCTGAAAACCTCTTACGGCAACTGAGGAAGATCATCGCGGAATGGCTTACCCCAATTGGACTCTCCTGTGGATTTGTGGCATCGGACAACGCCAGCAATATTGTGTGTGCATTAAATATGGGCAAATTCCAGCACGTCCCATGTTTTGCACATACCTTGAATTTGGTGGTGCAGAATTTTTTAAAAAACGACAGGGGCGTGCAAGAGATGCTGTCGGTGGCCAGAAAAATTGCGGGACACTTTCGGCGTACAGGCACCACGTACAGAAGACTGGAGCACCACCAAAAACTACTGAACCTGCCCTGCCATCATCTGAAGCAAGAAGTGGTAACGAGGTGGAATTCAACCCTCTATATGCTTCAGAGGTTGGAGGAGCAGCAAAAGGCCATTCAAGCCTATACAATTGAGCACGATATAGGAGGTGGAATGCACCTGTCTCAAGCGCAGTGGAGAATGATTTCAACGTTGTGCAAGGTTCTGATGCCCTTTGAACTTGCCACACGTGAAGTCAGTTCAGACACTGCCAGCCTGAGTCAGGTCATTCCCCTCATCAGGCTTTTGCAGAAGAAGCTGGAGACATTGAAGGAGGAGCTAACACGGAGCGATTCCGCTAGGCATGTGGGACTTGTGGATGGAGCCCTTAATTCGCTTAACAAGGATTCACGGGTGGTCAATCTGTTGAAATCAGAGCACTACATTTTGGCCACCGTGCTCGATCCTAGATTTAAAGCCTACCTTGGATCTCTCTTTCCGGCAGACACAAGTCTGCTGGGGTTGAAAGACCTGCTGGTGAGAAAATTGTCAAGTCAAGCGGAACGCGACCTGTCAACATCTCCTCCTTCACATTCTCCCGCAACTGGGGGTGCGAGGAAAAGGCTCAGAATTCCGAGCCCACCCGCTGGCGGTGATGCAGGGCAGTCTGGAGCGACTGCTGATGCTGACATCTGGTCCGGACTGAAGGACCTGACAACGATTACGGACATGTCGTCTACTGTCACTGCATATGATTCTCTCACCATTGAAAGAATGGTGGAGGATTATATGAGTGACCGCATCCAAGTAGGCACGTCACACAGTCCATACTTATACTGGCAGGAAAAAGAGGCAATTTGGAGGCCATTGCACAAACTGGCTTTATTCTACCTAAGTTGCCCTCCCACAAGTGTGTACTCCGAAAGAGTGTTTAGTGCCGCCGCTCACCTTGTCAGCAATCGGCGTACGAGGTTACATCCAGAAAATGTGGAGAAGATGATGTTCATTAAAATGAATTATAATCAATTCCTCCGCGGAGACATTGACCAGCAGCAATTGCCTCCACAAAGTACACAGGGAGCTGAGATGGTGGATTCCAGTGGGGACGAATTGATAATCTGTGAGGAGGGGGATGTACACGGTGATATATCGGAGGGTGATGATGAGGTGGACATCTTGCCTCTGTAGAGCCAGTTTGTGCAAGGAGAGATTAATTGCTTCTTTTTGGGGGGGGGTCCAAACCAACCCGTCATATCAGTCACAGTCGTGTGGCAGACCCTGTCACTGAAATGATGGGTTGGTTAAAGTGTGCATGTCCTGTTTTGTTTATACAACATAAGGGTGGGTGGGAGGGCCCAAGGACAATTCCATCTTGCACCTCTTTTTTCTTTTATTTTTCTTTGCGTCATGTGCTGTTTGGGGAGGGTTTTTTGGAAGGGACATCCTGCGTGACACTGCAGTGCCACTCCTAAATGGGCCCGGTGTTTGTGTCGGCCACTAGGGTCGCTAATCTTACTCACACAGTCAGCTACCTCATTGCGCCTCTTTTTTTCTTTACGTCATGTGCTGATTGGGGAGGGTTTTTTGGAAGGGACATCCTGCGTGACACTGCAGTGCCACTCCTAAATGGGCCCGGTGTTTGTGTCGGCCACTAGGGTCGCTAATCTTACTCACACAGTCAGCTACCTCATTGCGCCTCTTTTTTTCTTTGCGTCATGTGCTGATTGGGGAGGGTTTTTTGGAAGGGACATCCTGCGTGACACTGCAGTGCCACTCCTAAATGGGCCCGGTGTTTGTGTCGGCCACTAGGGTCGCTAATCTTACTCACACAGTCAGCTACCTCATTGCGCCTCTTTTTTTCTTTGCGTCATGTGCTGATTGGGGAGGGTTTTTTGGAAGGGACATCCTGCGTGACACTGCAGTGCCACTCCTAAATGGGCCCGGTGTTTGTGTCGGCCACTAGGGTCGCTTATCTTACTCACACAGTCAGCTACCTCATTGCGCCTCTTTTTTTCTTTGCGTCATGTGCTGATTGGGGAGGGTTTTTTGGAAGGGACATCCTGCGTGACACTGCAGTGCCACTCCTAGATGGGCCAGGTGTTTGTGCCGGCCACTAGTGTCGCTTTGCTTAGTCATCCAGCGACCTTGGTGCAAATTTTAGGACTAAAAATAATATTGTGAGGTGTGAGGTATTCAGAATAGACTGAAAATGAGTGGAAATTATGGTTTTTGAGGTTAATAATAATATGGGATCAAAATGACCCCCAAATTCTATGATTTAAGCTGTTTTTAGTGTTTTTTTAAAAAAACACCCGAATCCAAAACACACCCGAATCCGACAAAAAAAATTCGGTGAGGTTTTGCCAAAACGCGGTCGAACCCAAAACACGGCCGCGGAACCGAACCCAAAACCAAAACACAAAACCCGAAAAATTTCAGGCGCTCATCTCTACAACATATTAGCCGCCTGTTTGATGAGCAGGCAAGCTGCGGGCATTGGTGGCATTGTAATGAGATGTGAAATGGCAGTGTGAGAGTTAGATGGTGGTGATTTTGTAGGCCATTAGTGGCAGTGGCAATGATTAGCAATAGCGGGCATAAGGGGCGGTGGCAGTAACAGGCATCGGCTCGGGGGCAGTAGCGGGCATCAGCTCGGCGATGGTAGGGGTCATCGGCGGGACTCAGTGGACATTGTGGCTGCAGTGCCGCACGCCACTGCTATATACTGCAATGCAGCACAGATATGGAGCGTTTTTCAGGCAGAGAACGTATAATACTGGTGGTCACTGGTCAGCAGAACTCTGCACTGTACTCCTCCTATATAATACTGCTGGTCCCCAGTCCCCACAATAAAGCAGTGTGAGCACAGATATATGCAGCACAATGAGCACAGATATGGAGCGTTTTTCAGGCAGAGAACGTATAATACTGGTGGTCACTGGTCAGCAAAACTCTGCACTGTACTCCTCCTATATAATACTGCTGGTCCCCAGTCCCCACAATAAAGCAGTGTGAGCACAGATATATGCAGCACAATGAGCACAGATATGGAGCGTTTTTTCAGGCAGAGAACGTATAATACTGGTGGTCACTGGTCAGCAAAACTCTGCACCTGTACTCCTCCTATATAATACTGCTGGTCCCCAGTCCCCACAATAAAGCAGTGAGCACAGATATTTGCAGCCACCTGAATAAAACTGAGAGGACGCCAGCCACGTCCTCTCACTATCATTTCCAATGCACAAGTGAAAAATGGCGGCGACGCGCGGCTCCTTATATAGAATACGAATCTCGCGAGAATCCGACAGCGGGATGATGACGTTCGGGCGCGCTCGGGTTAACCGAGCAAGGCGGGAAGATTCGAATCTGCCTCGGAACCGTGTAAAATGGGTGAAGTTCGGGGGGGTTCAGATTCCGACAAACCGAACCCGCTCATTACTATCAGAAACATTTTTGTATTAGTTGTATAAAAGGTTCTTCGCAGACAGGGCCGGTGCCCCCCTGCAAACTATAAATTTGTGCCCTCCCATACTTTACAAAGGGAAAGCACACATAATGCCCCCAGTACTAGTGACGCTTACACACTTAGTGCCCCCTGTACCAGTGACGCTTACACACATAGTACCAGTGACGCTTGCAATCTTAATACCCCCTGTACCAGTGATGCTTGCACACGTAATGCCCCCTGTACCAGTGATGCTTGCACACGCAACGCCCCCTGTACCAGTGATGCTTGCACATGCAACGCCCCCTGTACCAGTGATGCTTGCACACGCAACACTCCCTGTACCAGTGACGCTTTCACAAGCAATGTTCCCTGTACCAGTGACGCTTACACACCTTTATTTTTGATCTTCATGAATTCGGTTAAATCGGGTATGGTTCCCAAAGACTGGCATATAGCGGAGGTAGTGCCGATATTCAAAAAGGGGAGCAAAGCTGAACCAGGTAATTATAGACCAGTTAGTCTTACATCTATAGTGGGGAAAGTATTGGAAGGTATTCTAAGGGACAGTATTCAAAAGTTCCTTGAAGCAAATAAGGTCATTAAAATGAACCAACATGGATTTGTGAAGGACAGATCATGTCAAACCAACTTACTTGGCTTTTATGAAACAGTAAGTGCGAACCTTGATCAGGGTAAGGAGGTGAATGTAATCTTTTTAGACTTTGCCAAAGCTTCGATACTGTACCACACATGCATCTTATCTATAAGCTACAAGAAATAGGGCTAGGAAGCACAATATGCACTTGGGTTAGTAATTTGTTAGATAATAGGGAGCAGCATGTTGTGGTCAATGGATCATTTTCAAATTGGACTAAAGTACTAAATGGTGTGCCACAAGGGTCTGTACTTGGACCACTTTTGTTCAACATTTTCATCAACGACTTAACAGTAGGTCTAGAGAGCATGGTGTCAATTTTCGCAGACGACACCAAATTGTGTACGATTATAAATACGGAGGGGGATGCGGAGTCTCTTCAGAATTACTTAACTAAACTGGAAGCATGGGCGGCAAAATGGAGAATGAAATTCAACACAGACAAGTGTAAGGTAATGCACTGTGGTGGCAAGACCAAATATAACACCTACATACTAAATGGGGTAATATTAGGGGATTCTGTACTGGAAAAAGACTTAGGGGTTCACATAGATAGCAAATTAAGCAGCAGTACCCAAAGTAGGAGTGCAGCAAAGAAGGCTAATAAGATATTAGCATGCATAAAACGAGGAATTGATGCAAGGGATGAGAGTATTTCACCTCCATTATATAAATCACTGGTGAGGCCACATCTTGAATACTGTGTGCAATTTTGGGCACCATATTACAAAAAGGATATCCTGGAGCTAGAAAAGGTTCAGATGTGGGCGACCAAACTAATCAAGGGCATGGAGACGCTGGAATACGAGGAAAGGCTTGCAAGGCTAGGATTGTTTACATTGGAAAAGAGGAGACTAAGAGGGGACATGATCAACCTCTACAAATATATAAGGGGTCAATACACAGAGTTTGGGAGGGACCTGTTTTCTATAAGATCAGCACAGAGGACATGTGGTCATTCAATTAGAGATGAGCGGGTTCGGTTTCTCTGAAACCGAACCCGCACGAACTTCATGTTTTTTTCACGGGTCCGAGCAGACTCGGATCCTCCCGCCTTGCTCGGTTAACCCGAGCGCGCCCGAACGTCATCATGACGCTGTCGGATTCTCGCGAGACTCGGATTCTATATAAGGAGCCGCGCGTCGCCGCCATTTTCACACGTGCATTGAGATTGATAGGGAGAGGACGTGGCTGGCGTCCTCTCCATTAGAAATTAGAAGAGAGAGAGAGATTGTGCAGAGTCAGACAGAGTTTACCACAGTGACCAGTGCAGTTGTTGTTAGTTAACTTTTATTTATTTTAATATAATATATCCGTTCTCTGCTATATCCGTTCTCTGCCTGAAAAAAAACGATACACAGCAGCAGCCAGTCACACAGTGTGACTCAGTCTGTGTGCACTCAGCTCAGCCCAGTGTGCTGCACATCAATGTATAAAAGGCAAAGCTTATAATAATTGTGGGGGAGACTGGGGAGCACTGCAGGTTGTTATAGCAGGAGCCCCCTGGAGTACATAATATTATATTAATTTAAAATTAAACAGTGCACACTTTTGCTGCAGGAGTGCCACTGCCAGTGTGACTAGTGGTGACCAGTGCCTGACCACCAGTATAGTAGTATATTGTTGTATGTATTGTATACTATCTCTTTATCAACCAGTCTATATTAGCAGCAGACACAGTACAGTGCGGTAGTTCACGGCTGTGGCTACCTCTGTGTCGGCAGTCGGAACTCGGCAGGCAGTCCGTCCATCCAATAATTGTATTACAATATATACCACCTAACCGTGGTATTTTTTTTTCTTTCTTTATACCGTCGTCATAGTGTCATACTAGTTGTTACGAGTATACTACTATCTCTTTATCAACCAGTGTACAGTGCGGTAGTTCACGGCTGTGGCTACCTCTGTGTCGGCAGTCGGCAGGCAGTCCGTCCATCCATAATTGTATTATTATTATAATATATACCACCTAACCGTGGTTTTTTTTTCATTCTTTATACCGTCATAGTGTCATACTAGTTGTTACGAGTATACTACTATCTCTTTATCAACCAGTGTACAGTGCGGTAGTTCACGGCTGTGGCTACCTCTGTGTCGGCAGTCGGCAGGCAGTCCGTCCATCCATAATTGTATTATTATTATAATATATACCACCTAACCGTGGGTTTTTTTTCATTCTTTATACCGTCGTCATAGTGTCATACTAGTTGTTACGAGTATACTACTATCTCTTTATCAACCAGTGTACAGTGCGGTAGTTCACGGCTGTGGCTACCTCTGTGTCGGCAGTCGGCAGGCAGTCCGTCCATCCATAATTGTATTATTATTATTATAATATATACCACCTAACCGTGGTTTTTTTTTCATTCTTTATACCGTCGTCATAGTGTCATACTAGTTGTTACGAGTATACTACTATCTCTTTATCAACCAGTGTACAGTGCGGTAGTTCACGGCTGTGGCTACCTCTGTGTCGGCAGTCGGCAGGCAGTCCGTCCATCCATAATTGTATTATTATTATAATATATACCACCTAACCGTGGTTTTTTTTTCATTCTTTATACCGTCGTCATAGTGTCATACTAGTTGTTACGAGTATACTACTATCTCTTTATCAACCAGTGTACAGTGCGGTAGTTCACGGCTGTGGCTACCTCTGTGTCGGCAGTCGGCAGGCAGTCCGTCCATCCATAATTGTATTATTATTATAATATATACCACCTAACTGTGGTATTTTTTTTTCTTTCTTTATACCGTCGTCATAGTGTCATACTAGTTGTTACGAGTATACTACTATCTCTTTATCAACCAGTGTACAGTGCGGTAGTTCACGGCTGTGGCTACCTCTGTGTCGGCAGTCGGCAGGCAGTCCGTCCATCCATAATTGTATTATTATTATAATATATACCACCTAACTGTGGTATTTTTTTTTCTTTCTTTATACCGTCGTCATAGTGTCATACTAGTTGTTACGAGTATACTACTATCTCTTTATCAACCAGTGTACAGTGCGGTAGTTCACGGCTGTGGCTACCTCTGTGTCGGCAGTCGGCAGGCAGTCCGTCCATCCATAATTGTATTATTATTATAATATATACCACCTAACCGTGGTTTTTTTTTCATTCTTTATACCGTCGTCATAGTGTCATACTAGTTGTTACGAGTATACTACTATCTCTTTATCAACCAGTGTACAGTGCGGTAGTTCACGGCTGTGGCTACCTCTGTGTCGGCAGTCGGCAGGCAGTCCGTCCATCCATAATTGTATTATTATTATAATATATACCACCTAACCGTGGTTTTTTTTTCATTCTTTATACCGTCGTCATAGTGTCATACTAGTTGTTACGAGTATACTACTATCTCTTTATCAACCAGTGTACAGTGCGGTAGTTCACGGCTGTGGCTACCTCTGTGTCGGCAGTCGGCAGGCAGTCCGTCCATCCATAATTGTATTATTATTATAATATATACCACCTAACCGTGGTTTTTTTTTCATTCTTTATACCGTCGTCATAGTGTCATACTAGTTGTTACGAGTATACTACTATCTCTTTATCAACCAGTGTACAGTGCGGTAGTTCACGGCTGTGGCTACCTCTGTGTCGGCAGTCGGCAGGCAGTCCGTCCATCCATAATTGTATTATTATTATAATATATACCACCTAACCGTGGTTTTTTTTTCATTCTTTATACCGTCGTCATAGTGTCATACTAGTTGTTACGAGTATACTACTATCTCTTTATCAACCAGTGTACAGTGCGGTAGTTCACGGCTGTGGCTACCTCTGTGTCGGCAGTCGGCAGGCAGTCCGTCCATCCATAATTGTATTATTATTATAATATATACCACCTAACCGTGGTTTTTTTTTCATTCTTTATACCGTCGTCATAGTGTCATACTAGTTGTTACGAGTATACTACTATCTCTTTATCAACCAGTGTACAGTGCGGTAGTTCACGGCTGTGGCTACCTCTGTGTCGGCAGTCGGCAGGCAGTCCGTCCATCCATAATTGTATTATTATTATAATATATACCACCTAACCGTGGTTTTTTTTTCATTCTTTATACCGTCGTCATAGTGTCATACTAGTTGTTACGAGTATACTACTATCTCTTTATCAACCAGTGTACAGTGCGGTAGTTCACGGCTGTGGCTACCTCTGTGTCGGCAGTCGGCAGGCAGTCCGTCCATCCATAATTGTATTATTATTATAATATATACCACCTAACTGTGGTATTTTTTTTCTTTCTTTATACCGTCGTCATAGTGTCATACTAGTTGTTACGAGTATACTACTATCTCTTTATCAACCAGTGTACAGTGCGGTAGTTCACGGCTGTGGCTACCTCTGTGTCGGCAGTCGGCAGGCAGTCCGTCCATCCATAATTGTATTATTATTATTATAATATATACCACCTAACCGTGGTTTTTTTTTTCATTCTTTATACCGTCGTCATAGTGTCATACTAGTTGTTACGAGTATACTACTATCTCTTTATCAACCAGTGTACAGTGCGGTAGTTCACGGCTGTGGCTACCTCTGTGTCGGCAGTCGGCAGGCAGTCCGTCCATCCATAATTGTATTATTATTATAATATATACCACCTAACCGTGGTTTTTTTATACCACCTAACCGTGGCAGTCCGTCCATAATTGTATACTAGTATCCAATCCATCCATCTCCATTGTTTACCTGAGGTGCCTTTTAGTTCTGCCTATAAAATATGGAGAACAAAAAAGTTGAGGTTCCAAAATTAGGGAAAGATCAAGATCCACTTCCACCTCGTGCTGAAGCTGCTGCCACTAGTCATGGCCGAGACGATGAAATGCCAGCAACGTCGTCTGCCAAGGCCGATGCCCAATGTCATAGTACAGAGCATGTCAAATCCAAAACACCAAATATCAGAAAAAAAAGGACTCCAAAACCTAAAATAAAATTGTCGGAGGAGAAGCGTAAACTTGCCAATATGCCATTTACCACACGGAGTGGCAAGGAACGGCTGAGGCCCTGGCCTATGTTCATGGCTAGTGGTTCAGCTTCACATGAGGATGGAAGCACTCAGCCTCTCGCTAGAAAACTGAAAAGACTCAAGCTGGCAAAAGCACCGCAAAGAACTGTGCGTTCTTTGAAATCCCAAATCCACAAGGAGAGTCCAATTGTGTCGTTTGCGATGCCTGACCTTCCCAACACTGGACGTGAAGAGCATGCGCCTTCCACTATTTGCATGCCCCCTGCAAGTGCTGGAAGGAGCACCCGCAGTCCAGTTCCTGATAGTCAGATTGAAGATGTCAGTGTTGAAGTACACCAGGATGAGGAGGATATGGGTGTTGCTGGCGCTGGGGAGGAAATTGACCAGGAGGATTCTGATGGTGAGGTGGTTTGTTTAAGTCAGGCACCCGGGGAGACACCTGTTGTCCGTGGGAGGAATATGGCCGTTGACATGCCAGGTGAAAATACCAAAAAAATCAGCTCTTCGGTGTGGAGGTATTTCACCAGAAATGCGGACAACAGGTGTCAAGCCGTGTGTTCCCTTTGTCAAGCTGTAATAAGTAGGGGTAAGGACGTTAACCACCTCGGAACATCCTCCCTTATACGTCACCTGCAGCGCATTCATAATAAGTCAGTGACAAGTTCAAAAACTTTGGGTGACAGCGGAAGCAGTCCACTGACCAGTAAATCCCTTCCTCTTGTAACCAAGCTCACGCAAACCACCCCACCAACTCCCTCAGTGTCAATTTCCTCCTTCCCCAGGAATGCCAATAGTCCTGCAGGCCATGTCACTGGCAAGTCTGACGAGTCCTCTCCTGCCTGGGATTCCTCCGATGCATCCTTGCGTGTAACGCCTACTGCTGCTGGCGCTGCTGTTGTTGCCGCTGGGAGTCGATGGTCATCCCAGAGGGGAAGTCGTAAGCCCACTTGTACTACTTCCAGTAAGCAATTGACTGTTCAACAGTCCTTTGCGAGGAAGATGAAATATCACAGCAGTCATCCTACTGCAAAGCGGATAACTGAGTCCTTGACAACTATGTTGGTGTTAGACGTGCGTCCGGTATCCGCCGTTAGTTCACAGGGAACTAGACAATTTATTGAGGCAGTGTGCCCCCGTTACCAAATACCATCTAGGTTCCACTTCTCTAGGCAGGCGATACCGAGAATGTACACGGACGTCAGAAAAAGACTCACCAGTGTCCTAAAAAATGCAGTTGTACCCAATGTCCACTTAACCACGGACATGTGGACAAGTGGAGCAGGGCAGGGTCAGGACTATATGACTGTGACAGCCCACTGGGTAGATGTATGGACTCCCGCCGCAAGAACAGCAGCGGCGGCACCAGTAGCAGCATCTCGCAAACGCCAACTCTTTCCTAGGCAGGCTACGCTTTGTATCACCGCTTTCCAGAATACGCACACAGCTGAAAACCTCTTACGGCAACTGAGGAAGATCATCGCGGAATGGCTTACCCCAATTGGACTCTCCTGTGGATTTGTGGCATCGGACAACGCCAGCAATATTGTGTGTGCATTAAATATGGGCAAATTCCAGCACGTCCCATGTTTTGCACATACCTTGAATTTGGTGGTGCAGAATTTTTTAAAAAACGACAGGGGCGTGCAAGAGATGCTGTCGGTGGCCAGAAAAATTGCGGGACACTTTCGGCGTACAGGCACCACGTACAGAAGACTGGAGCACCACCAAAAACTACTGAACCTGCCCTGCCATCATCTGAAGCAAGAAGTGGTAACGAGGTGGAATTCAACCCTCTATATGCTTCAGAGGTTGGAGGAGCAGCAAAAGGCCATTCAAGCCTATACAATTGAGCACGATATAGGAGATGGAATGCACCTGTCTCAAGTGCAGTGGAGAATGATTTCAACGTTGTGCAAGGTTCTGATGCCCTTTGAACTTGCCACACGTGAAGTCAGTTCAGACACTGCCAGCCTGAGTCAGGTCATTCCCCTCATCAGGCTTTTGCAGAAGAAGCTGGAGGCATTGAAGAAGGAGCTAACACGAAGCGATTCCGCTAGGCATGTGGGACTTGTGGATGCAGCCCTTAATTCGCTTAACAAGGATTCACGGGTGGTCAATCTGTTGAAATCAGAGCACTACATTTTGGCCACCGTGCTCGATCCTAGATTTAAAGCCTACCTTGGATCTCTCTTTCCGGCAGACACAGGTCTGCTGGGGTTGAAAGACCTGCTGGTGAGAAAATTGTCAAGTCAAGCGGAACGCGACCTGTCAACATCTCCTCCTTCACATTCTCCCGCAACTGGGGGTGCGAGGAAAAGGCTCAGAATTCCGAGCCCACCCGCTGGCGGTGATGCAGGGCAGTCTGGAGCGACTGCTGATGCTGACATCTGGTCCGGACTGAAGGACCTGACAACGATTACGGACATGTCGTCTACTGTCACTGCATATGATTCTCTCAACATTGATAGAATGGTGGAGGATTATATGAGTGACCGCATCCAAGTAGGCACGTCACACAGTCCGTACTTATACTGGCAGGAAAAAGAGGCAATTTGGAGGCCCTTGCACAAACTGGCTTTATTCTACCTAAGTTGCCCTCCCACAAGTGTGTACTCCGAAAGAGTGTTTAGTGCCGCCGCTCACCTTGTCAGCAATCGGCGTACGAGGTTACATCCAGAAAATGTGGAGAAGATGATGTTCATTAAAATGAATTATAATCAATTCCTCCGCGGAGACATTGACCAGCAGCAATTGCCTCCACAAAGTACACAGGGAGCTGAGATGGTGGATTCCAGTGGGGACGAATTGATAATCTGTGAGGAGGGGGATGTACACGGTGATATATCGGAGGGTGAAGATGAGGTGGACATCTTGCCTCTGTAGAGCCAGTTTGTGCAAGGAGAGATTAATTGCTTCTTTTTTGGGGGGGGTCCAAACCAACCCGTCATATCAGTCACAGTCGTGTGGCAGACCCTGTCACTGAAATGATGGGTTGGTTAAAGTGTGCATGTCCTGTTTTGTTTATACAACATAAGGGTGGGTGGGAGGGCCCAAGGATAATTCCATCTTGCACCTCTTTTTTCTTTTCTTTTTCTTTGCATCATGTGCTGATTGGGGAGGGTTTTTTGGAAGGGACATCCTGCGTGACACTGCAGTGCCACTCCTAGATGGGCCCGGTGTTTGTGTCGGCCACTAGGGTCGCTAATCTTACTCACACAGCTACCTCATTGCGCCTCTTTTTTTCTTTGCGTCATGTGCTGTTTGGGGAGGGTTTTTTGGAAGGGACATCCTGCGTGACACTGCAGTGCCACTCCTAGATGTGCCCGGTGTTTGTGTCGGCCACTAGGGTCGCTAATCTTACTCACACAGTCAGCTACCTCATTGCGCCTCTTTTTTTCTTTGCGTCATGTGCTGATTGGGGAGGGTTTTTTGGAAGGGACATCCTGCGTGACACTGCAGTGCCACTCCTAGATGGGCCCGGTGTTTGTGTCGGCCACTAGGGTCGCTTATCTTTCTCACACAGCTACCTCATTGCGCCTCTTTTTTTCTTTGCGTCATGTGCTGTTTGGGGAGGGTTTTT
>NC_086444.1:735842308-735864808 GCF_028390025.1 Pseudophryne corroboree
TATATTGTTGTATGTATTGTATACTATCTCTTTATCAACCAGTCTATATTAGCAGCAGACACAGTACAGTGCGGTAGTTCACGGCTGTGGCTACCTCTGTGTCGGCAGTCGGAACTCGGCAGGCAGTCCGTCCATCCATAATTGTATTACAATATATACCACCTAACCGTGGTATTTTTTTTTCTTTCTTTATACCGTCGTCATAGTGTCATACTAGTTGTTACGAGTATACTACTATCTCTTTATCAACCAGTGTACAGTGCGGTAGTTCACGGCTGTGGCTACCTCTGTGTCGGCAGTCGGCAGGCAGTCCGTCCATCCATAATTGTATTATTATTATAATATATACCACCTAACCGTGGTTTTTTTTTCATTCTTTATACCGTCATAGTGTCATACTAGTTGTTACGAGTATACTACTATCTCTTTATCAACCAGTGTACAGTGCGGTAGTTCACGGCTGTGGCTACCTCTGTGTCGGCAGTCGGCAGGCAGTCCGTCCATCCATAATTGTATTATTATTATAATATATACCACCTAACCGTGGGTTTTTTTTTCATTCTTTATACCGTCGTCATAGTGTCATACTAGTTGTTACGAGTATACTACTATCTCTTTATCAACCAGTGTACAGTGCGGTAGTTCACGGCTGTGGCTACCTCTGTGTCGGCAGTCGGCAGGCAGTCCGTCCATCCATAATTGTATTATTATTATTATAATATATACCACCTAACCGTGGTTTTTTTTTCATTCTTTATACCGTCGTCATAGTGTCATACTAGTTGTTACGAGTATACTACTATCTCTTTATCAACCAGTGTACAGTGCGGTAGTTCACGGCTGTGGCTACCTCTGTGTCGGCAGTCGGCAGGCAGTCCGTCCATCCATAATTGTATTATTATTATAATATATACCACCTAACCGTGGTTTTTTTTTTCATTCTTTATACCGTCGTCATAGTGTCATACTAGTTGTTACGAGTATACTACTATCTCTTTATCAACCAGTGTACAGTGCGGTAGTTCACGGCTGTGGCTACCTCTGTGTCGGCAGTCGGCAGGCAGTCCGTCCATCCATAATTGTATTATTATTATAATATATACCACCTAACTGTGGTATTTTTTTTTCTTTCTTTATACCGTCGTCATAGTGTCATACTAGTTGTTACGAGTATACTACTATCTCTTTATCAACCAGTGTACAGTGCGGTAGTTCACGGCTGTGGCTACCTCTGTGTCGGCAGTCGGCAGGCAGTCCGTCCATCCATAATTGTATTATTATTATAATATATACCACCTAACTGTGGTATTTTTTTTCTTTCTTTATACCGTCGTCATAGTGTCATACTAGTTGTTACGAGTATACTACTATCTCTTTATCAACCAGTGTACAGTGCGGTAGTTCACGGCTGTGGCTACCTCTGTGTCGGCAGTCGGCAGGCAGTCCGTCCATCCATAATTGTATTATTATTATAATATATACCACCTAACCGTGGTTTTTTTTTCATTCTTTATACCGTCGTCATAGTGTCATACTAGTTGTTACGAGTATACTACTATCTCTTTATCAACCAGTGTACAGTGCGGTAGTTCACGGCTGTGGCTACCTCTGTGTCGGCAGTCGGCAGGCAGTCCGTCCATCCATAATTGTATTATTATTATAATATATACCACCTAACCGTGGTTTTTTTTTCATTCTTTATACCGTCGTCATAGTGTCATACTAGTTGTTACGAGTATACTACTATCTCTTTATCAACCAGTGTACAGTGCGGTAGTTCACGGCTGTGGCTACCTCTGTGTCGGCAGTCGGCAGGCAGTCCGTCCATCCATAATTGTATTATTATTATAATATATACCACCTAACCGTGGTTTTTTTTTCATTCTTTATACCGTCGTCATAGTGTCATACTAGTTGTTACGAGTATACTACTATCTCTTTATCAACCAGTGTACAGTGCGGTAGTTCACGGCTGTGGCTACCTCTGTGTCGGCAGTCGGCAGGCAGTCCGTCCATCCATAATTGTATTATTATTATAATATATACCACCTAACCGTGGTTTTTTTTTCATTCTTTATACCGTCGTCATAGTGTCATACTAGTTGTTACGAGTATACTACTATCTCTTTATCAACCAGTGTACAGTGCGGTAGTTCACGGCTGTGGCTACCTCTGTGTCGGCAGTCGGCAGGCAGTCCGTCCATCCATAATTGTATTATTATTATAATATATACCACCTAACCGTGGTTTTTTTTTCATTCTTTATACCGTCGTCATAGTGTCATACTAGTTGTTACGAGTATACTACTATCTCTTTATCAACCAGTGTACAGTGCGGTAGTTCACGGCTGTGGCTACCTCTGTGTCGGCAGTCGGCAGGCAGTCCGTCCATCCATAATTGTATTATTATTATAATATATACCACCTAACCGTGGTTTTTTTTTCATTCTTTATACCGTCGTCATAGTGTCATACTAGTTGTTACGAGTATACTACTATCTCTTTATCAACCAGTGTACAGTGCGGTAGTTCACGGCTGTGGCTACCTCTGTGTCGGCAGTCGGCAGGCAGTCCGTCCATCCATAATTGTATTATTATTATAATATATACCACCTAACTGTGGTATTTTTTTTTCTTTCTTTATACCGTCGTCATAGTGTCATACTAGTTGTTACGAGTATACTACTATCTCTTTATCAACCAGTGTACAGTGCGGTAGTTCACGGCTGTGGCTACCTCTGTGTCGGCAGTCGGCAGGCAGTCCGTCCATCCATAATTGTATTATTATTATTATAATATATACCACCTAACCGTGGTTTTTTTTTCATTCTTTATACCGTCGTCATAGTGTCATACTAGTTGTTACGAGTATACTACTATCTCTTTATCAACCAGTGTACAGTGCGGTAGTTCACGGCTGTGGCTACCTCTGTGTCGGCAGTCGGCAGGCAGTCCGTCCATCCATAATTGTATTATTATTATAATATATACCACCTAACCGTGGTTTTTTTATACCACCTAACCGTGGCAGTCCGTCCATAATTGTATACTAGTATCCAATCCATCCATCTCCATTGTTTACCTGAGGTGCCTTTTAGTTCTGCCTATAAAATATGGAGAACAAAAAAGTTGAGGTTCCAAAATTAGGGAAAGATCAAGATCCACTTCCACCTCGTGCTGAAGCTGCTGCCACTAGTCATGGCCGAGACGATGAAATGCCAGCAACGTCGTCTGCCAAGGCCGATGCCCAATGTCATAGTACAGAGCATGTCAAATCCAAAACACCAAATATCAGAAAAAAAAGGACTCCAAAACCTAAAATAAAATTGTCGGAGGAGAAGCGTAAACTTGCCAATATGCCATTTACCACACGGAGTGGCAAGGAACGGCTGAGGCCCTGGCCTATGTTCATGGCTAGTGGTTCAGCTTCACATGAGGATGGAAGCACTCAGCCTCTCGCTAGAAAACTGAAAAGACTCAAGCTGGCAAAAGCACCGCAAAGAACTGTGCGTTCTTTGAAATCCCAAATCCACAAGGAGAGTCCAATTGTGTCGTTTGCGATGCCTGACCTTCCCAACACTGGACGTGAAGAGCATGCGCCTTCCACTATTTGCATGCCCCCTGCAAGTGCTGGAAGGAGCACCCCGCAGTCCAGTTCCTGATAGTCAGATTGAAGATGTCAGTGTTGAAGTACACCAGGATGAGGAGGATATGGGTGTTGCTGGCGCTGGGGAGGAAATTGACCAGGAGGATTCTGATGGTGAGGTGGTTTGTTTAAGTCAGGCACCCGGGGAGACACCTGTTGTCCGTGGGAGGAATATGGCCGTTGACATGCCAGGTGAAAATACCAAAAAAAATCAGCTCTTCGGTGTGGAGGTATTTCACCAGAAATGCGGACAACAGGTGTCAAGCCGTGTGTTCCCTTTGTCAAGCTGTAATAAGTAGGGGTAAGGACGTTAACCACCTCGGAACATCCTCCCTTATACGTCACCTGCAGCGCATTCATAATAAGTCAGTGACAAGTTCAAAAACTTTGGGTGACAGCGGAAGCAGTCCACTGACCAGTAAATCCCTTCCTCTTGTAACCAAGCTCACGCAAACCACCCCACCAACTCCCTCAGTGTCAATTTCCTCCTTCCCCAGGAATGCCAATAGTCCTGCAGGCCATGTCACTGGCAAGTCTGACGAGTCCTCTCCTGCCTGGGATTCCTCCGATGCATCCTTGCGTGTAACGCCTACTGCTGCTGGCGCTGCTGTTGTTGCCGCTGGGAGTCGATGGTCATCCCAGAGGGGAAGTCGTAAGCCCACTTGTACTACTTCCAGTAAGCAATTGACTGTTCAACAGTCCTTTGCGAGGAAGATGAAATATCACAGCAGTCATCCTACTGCAAAGCGGATAACTGAGTCCTTGACAACTATGTTGGTGTTAGACGTGCGTCCGGTATCCGCCGTTAGTTCACAGGGAACTAGACAATTTATTGAGGCAGTGTGCCCCCGTTACCAAATACCATCTAGGTTCCACTTCTCTAGGCAGGCGATACCGAGAATGTACACGGACGTCAGAAAAAGACTCACCAGTGTCCTAAAAAATGCAGTTGTACCCAATGTCCACTTAACCACGGACATGTGGACAAGTGGAGCAGGGCAGGGTCAGGACTATATGACTGTGACAGCCCACTGGGTAGATGTATGGACTCCCGCCGCAAGAACAGCAGCGGCGGCACCAGTAGCAGCATCTCGCAAACGCCAACTCTTTCCTAGGCAGGCTACGCTTTGTATCACCGCTTTCCAGAATACGCACACAGCTGAAAACCTCTTACGGCAACTGAGGAAGATCATCGCGGAATGGCTTACCCCAATTGGACTCTCCTGTGGATTTGTGGCATCGGACAACGCCAGCAATATTGTGTGTGCATTAAATATGGGCAAATTCCAGCACGTCCCATGTTTTGCACATACCTTGAATTTGGTGGTGCAGAATTTTTTAAAAAACGACAGGGGCGTGCAAGAGATGCTGTCGGTGGCCAGAAAAATTGCGGGACACTTTCGGCGTACAGGCACCACGTACAGAAGACTGGAGCACCACCAAAAACTACTGAACCTGCCCTGCCATCATCTGAAGCAAGAAGTGGTAACGAGGTGGAATTCAACCCTCTATATGCTTCAGAGGTTGGAGGAGCAGCAAAAGGCCATTCAAGCCTATACAATTGAGCACGATATAGGAGATGGAATGCACCTGTCTCAAGTGCAGTGGAGAATGATTTCAACGTTGTGCAAGGTTCTGATGCCCTTTGAACTTGCCACACGTGAAGTCAGTTCAGACACTGCCAGCCTGAGTCAGGTCATTCCCCTCATCAGGCTTTTGCAGAAGAAGCTGGAGGCATTGAAGAAGGAGCTAACACGAAGCGATTCCGCTAGGCATGTGGGACTTGTGGATGCAGCCCTTAATTCGCTTAACAAGGATTCACGGGTGGTCAATCTGTTGAAATCAGAGCACTACATTTTGGCCACCGTGCTCGATCCTAGATTTAAAGCCTACCTTGGATCTCTCTTTCCGGCAGACACAGGTCTGCTGGGGTTGAAAGACCTGCTGGTGAGAAAATTGTCAAGTCAAGCGGAACGCGACCTGTCAACATCTCCTCCTTCACATTCTCCCGCAACTGGGGGTGCGAGGAAAAGGCTCAGAATTCCGAGCCCACCCGCTGGCGGTGATGCAGGGCAGTCTGGAGCGACTGCTGATGCTGACATCTGGTCCGGACTGAAGGACCTGACAACGATTACGGACATGTCGTCTACTGTCACTGCATATGATTCTCTCAACATTGATAGAATGGTGGAGGATTATATGAGTGACCGCATCCAAGTAGGCACGTCACACAGTCCGTACTTATACTGGCAGGAAAAAGAGGCAATTTGGAGGCCCTTGCACAAACTGGCTTTATTCTACCTAAGTTGCCCTCCCACAAGTGTGTACTCCGAAAGAGTGTTTAGTGCCGCCGCTCACCTTGTCAGCAATCGGCGTACGAGGTTACATCCAGAAAATGTGGAGAAGATGATGTTCATTAAAATGAATTATAATCAATTCCTCCGCGGAGACATTGACCAGCAGCAATTGCCTCCACAAAGTACACAGGGAGCTGAGATGGTGGATTCCAGTGGGGACGAATTGATAATCTGTGAGGAGGGGGATGTACACGGTGATATATCGGAGGGTGAAGATGAGGTGGACATCTTGCCTCTGTAGAGCCAGTTTGTGCAAGGAGAGATTAATTGCTTCTTTTTTGGGGGGGGTCCAAACCAACCCGTCATATCAGTCACAGTCGTGTGGCAGACCCTGTCACTGAAATGATGGGTTGGTTAAAGTGTGCATGTCCTGTTTTGTTTATACAACATAAGGGTGGGTGGGAGGGCCCAAGGATAATTCCATCTTGCACCTCTTTTTTCTTTTCTTTTTCTTTGCATCATGTGCTGATTGGGGAGGGTTTTTTGGAAGGGACATCCTGCGTGACACTGCAGTGCCACTCCTAGATGGGCCCGGTGTTTGTGTCGGCCACTAGGGTCGCTAATCTTACTCACACAGCTACCTCATTGCGCCTCTTTTTTTCTTTGCGTCATGTGCTGTTTGGGGAGGGTTTTTTGGAAGGGACATCCTGCGTGACACTGCAGTGCCACTCCTAGATGTGCCCGGTGTTTGTGTCGGCCACTAGGGTCGCTAATCTTACTCACACAGTCAGCTACCTCATTGCGCCTCTTTTTTTCTTTGCGTCATGTGCTGATTGGGGAGGGTTTTTTGGAAGGGACATCCTGCGTGACACTGCAGTGCCACTCCTAGATGGGCCCGGTGTTTGTGTCGGCCACTAGGGTCGCTTATCTTTCTCACACAGCTACCTCATTGCGCCTCTTTTTTTCTTTGCGTCATGTGCTGTTTGGGGAGGGTTTTTTGGAAGGGACATCCTGCGTGACACTGCAGTGCCACTCCTAGATGTGCCCGGTGTTTGTGTCGGCCACTAGGGTCGCTAATCTTACTCACACAGTCAGCTACCTCATTGCGCCTCTTTTTTTCTTTGCGTCATGTGCTGTTTGGGGAGGGTTTTTTGGAAGGGACATCCTGCGTGACACTGCAGTGCCACTCCTAGATGGGCCCGGTGTTTGTGTCGGCCACTAGGGTCGCTTATCTTTCTCACACAGCTACCTCATTGCGCCTCTTTTTTTCTTTGCGTCATGTGCTGTTTGGGGAGGGTTTTTTGGAAGGGACATCCTGCGTGACACTGCAGTGCCACTCCTAGATGGGCCCGGTGTTTGTGTCGGCCACTAGGGTCGCTTATCTTTCTCACACAGTCAGCTACCTCATTGCGCCTCTTTTTTTCTTTGCGTCATGTGCTGTTTGGGGAGGGTTTTTTGGAAGGGACATCCTGCGTGACACTGCAGTGCCACTCCTAGATGGGCCCGGTGTTTGTGTCGGCCACTAGGGTCGCTTATCTTTCTCACACAGCTACCTCATTGCGCCTCTTTTTTTCTTTGCGTCATGTGCTGTTTGGGGAGGGTTTTTTGGAAGGGACATCCTGCGTGACACTGCAGTGCCACTCCTAGATGGGCCCGGTGTTTGTGTCGGCCACTAGGGTCGCTTATCTTTCTCACACAGTCAGCTACCTCATTGCGCCTCTTTTTTTCTTTGCGTCATGTGCTGTTTGGGGAGGGTTTTTTGGAAGGGACATCCTGCGTGACACTGCAGTGCCACTCCTAGATGGGCCCGGTGTTTGTGTCGGCCACTAGGGTCGCTTATCTTTCTCACACAGTCAGCTACCTCATTGCGCCTCTTTTTTTCTTTGCGTCATGTGCTGTTTGGGGAGGGTTTTTTGGAAGGGACATCCTGCGTGACACTGCAGTGCCACTCCTAGATGGGCCCGGTGTTTGTGTCGGCCACTAGGGTCGCTTATCTTTCTCACACAGTCAGCTACCTCATTGCGCCTCTTTTTTTCTTTGCGTCATGTGCTGTTTGGGGAGGGTTTTTTGGAAGGGACATCCTGCGTGACACTGCAGTGCCACTCCTAGATGGGCCCGGTGTTTGTGTCGGCCACTAGGGTCGCTAATCTTACTCACACAGCTACCTCATTGCGCCTCTTTTTTTCTTTGCGTCATGTGCTGTTTGGGGAGGGTTTTTTGGAAGGGACATCCTGCGTGACACTGCAGTGCCACTCCTAGATGGGCCCGGTGTTTGTGTCGGCCACTAGGGTCGCTTATCTTACTCACACAGCGACCTCGGTGCAAATTTTAGGACTAAAAATAATATTGTGAGGTGTGATGTGTTCAGAATAGGCTGAAAATGAGTGTAAATTATGTTTTTTGAGGTTAATAATACTTTGGGATCAAAATTACCCCCAAATTCTATGATTTAAACTGTTTTTTAGGGTTTTTTGAAAAAAACACCCGAATCCAAAACACACCCGAATCCGACAAAAAAAATTCGGTGAGGTTTTGCCAAAACGCGGTCGAACCCAAAACACGGCCGCGGAACCGAACCCAAAACCAAAACACAAAACCCGAAAAATTTCCGGCGCTCATCTCTAATTCACTTAGGTTAGAGGAGAGGAGTTTCCACATATTGAGGCGAAAAGGTTTTTTCACAGTAAGGACAATACTTGTTTGGAATTCCCTGCCTGAGAGAGTAGTAACAGCGGACTCAGTCAACACCTTTAAGAATGGGTTAGATAAATTCCTATTGGATAAAGATATTCAGGGTTATGGTGCGTAGTCATGCATTATACTTAATATAACTAGTCCTAACATAAAAATAACTAATCCTATAATAGGACTGCATAGGAGACCACAAATAGGTTGAACTCGATGGACAATTGTCTTTTTTCAACCTTAGTTACTATGTTACGTAACACTCCCTGTAAGAGTGACGCTTACACATGTAACACCCCCTGTGCCAGTGACACTTACACACGTAACGACCCCTGTACCAGTGACGCTTACACACGTAACACCCCCTGTACCAGTGACACTTACACATGTAACACCCCCTTTACCAGTGACGCTTGCACACGTAATGCCCCCTGTACCAGTGACGCTTGCACACGTAAAGCCCCCTGTACCAGTGATGCTAACACACGTAACAACCCCTGTACCAGTGACGCTTACACACGTAACGCCACCTGTACCAGTGACGCTAACACATGTAACGTCACCTGTACCAGTGACGCTTACACACGTAACACCCCCTTTACCAGTGATGCTTGCACACGTGAAGCCCCCTGTACCAGTGACGCTTGCACACGTAACGCCCCCTGTACCAGTGACGCTTGCACACGTAACGCCCCCTGTACCAGTGATGCTAACACACGTAACAACCCCTGTACCAGTGACGCTTGCACACGTAACACCCCCTTTACCAGTGCCGCTTGCACACGTAACGCCCCCTGTAACAGTGCCGCTTACACAAATTATGCCGCAGTCACACTTACACATACAGATACACACACCACATACACATATACATACACACACATACATACTGTACATACATTACACACGTACACAGTCACACATATATACAGTATACACAGACACTGTGTACACACACACACACACACACACACACAGACTAATACACACACACTTTCATTCACTCACTGTCTTTCCAGCCACTTACCTAAGGAAGTCTGGCTGGCCGGAGCTCTATCAGCTCATCCTCCTGCTGCAGCCTGGACTCATGTAGCCCCACCCCTTGTTCCAGTGTAGCCCCACCCCTTTTAGGTCCATGCACTGCCACAAGGGGGGGGGGAGGCTTCGTGCTGCTGGCGTCGCTGCCTGTCATAGAGTGTGACAGGCGCAGCAGCAGGGGGGACAGGACGGCGCAGCGTAGGAATGCAGAGCAGACAGAGCGCCTCTCCTTCCTGGTGCCTCCCTGCACTGCATCCCTTTGCTGAGCGGCTAGTGTCGGGCCTGTTCGCAGACCGTACTGCCCGTTCTTCTGGTCCATTGGATTGAGGAAAGCAAGGACTGGTCTTGATTTATAAGATGTCATATCGATTGGTGAAAGTCTTGAACTCATCACTCATGAACTGGATGGCATTGTACTTATGTAGTTTGCGTGGTATGCCATGTGCAGAAGAGTATCTTTTTATTTTTTGATGTCTGTGGCACTAGTTGTTTTGTTCATATGTTTGTAAATCCAGTCATAAGGATATAGAGACATGTGAGTTCACTACTGTGCTTTTTTTTTATACCATCACCAACTCCAGGCACACTGCACACTGGACCACCCACTTCCCAGCATCCCCATGGTCCCAGGGACCATCACTGAAGATTCAGGCTTACACATATTAGTAAGGGAGTGTCTACAAATATTAAGCATTCTAATACACTAACATCAAATCCTCTTTTCTTTAAAGATAAGCCCTGTACGCTTCAATGCAACAATTAACAACGTCATATTAAGAAGATCATCTAACACATTTCAATGAGTCTCTCAGGTCTGCGTATTTCCCTTTTGGGTCTTTCATTCACAGTCTGTGTTTCATCGACCATGTTGGACCTTTCTAGAATCGTGGTTTGTTCACCATCAGGCTCATCATACATGTCAGATGAAGGGTATTCTTCAGTCATGTTGTCTTCATTATGGTTAGGTTGAGATCTTAAAACCACCTGATTTCTTCTTACTTCCGTTCCACGCTCTGTGCGTATAGTATAAGATCTTGGTGCTACTTGTGCTTGCACAATACCTTTCTGCACCCAAATACCTTTCTCGTGATCTCTGAGACCACGTCGCCCATAAAGGTAAGTGTATTCACGCCAAATTCACATTTGTCCTTGTTTAGCTTTAGATTCACTTTCTTGACAAGTTCCATTACTTGTCTCAATCTAGAGTCATGTTCTTCCTTTGTAGATCCCAAGACAATAATGGCATCCATCATTTTTTCAACACCTGGAATATGTTCAAAAATCATGTGTATCTTTTTGTGATATACTTCTGGAGCAGACAATGTTCCAAATGGTAGTCGAAAGAAATCTGTATCGACCTTCTGGTGTATTAAATGTACAAAGCTTTGAGCTGGCCTCATCTAGCTTCATTTGCCAGAATCCTGAAGATGCGTCCAATTTACTGAACCATTTTGCTCCCGCAAATTGCGACATGATTTCATCTCTGGTTGGTAGTTTGAAATGTTCTCGTTTAATAGCTTTGTTTAAATCTCTGGGGTATAGACATATTCTGAGTTGTCCATTTTTCTTTTCAACAATTACTAAGGAGCTAACCCATTCAGTAGGCTCATCAACTTTCTGTATCACTCCCAAGGCTTCCCTGCGATTTAACTCTTTTTTTAGTTTTTCTCTCAGCGCAAACGGCACTTTTCTACAGGGGTGTATCACTGAAGAAACTTGCGTGTCTATATTTATTTTATGCTCTCCAGGCAAACAACCTAGACCTTCAAACAAGTCTCTGTATTCTGTAAACATCGATTTGCAGTCATCTTCTACTTGTGATGTCACCATAAAAACTTTCTTTAGCAAGCTTAGTTTCTCACAGGAACTTAATCCTAGAATTGGTTGCACATTTTTATCCACAATCAGTAGAGATGTTTTAAACTATTGTCCCTTATATTTCAGTGTCACTAAGCATGTACCTTTCAAGGGAATTTCCTCCCCAGTGTACCCTGTAACTTTCACTTTGGCTGGATGAATTTTAGGTTTTACTCTAAAAGTCTTATAGTCTTGAAACGATATTAAATTCACCTGCGCGCCAGTATCAAGCTTAAAGGGAATGACAATCTTGTTCATAGTTAAAGGGACAATCCATTCTTTCTTATCTGCACTGCAAAGTTCACTGCAATCCACAAAGAATTCCTCTGTTTGTTTAACAGCATGCACATTGGTTGTTGCACTTTTAATTTTACAACATTTGGCAAAGTGATTAAGTCTACCACATTTCATGCAGGTTTTACCATAAGCAGGGCACATTTTAGGATTGTGAGCATTTCCACATCTACTACACATTTCCTTATTAGACTGTGGCTTAGACTGCTTCATTCTTGAGAATGGAGGTTTGCTTGGCTGTGTTTTCTGCACTACATGTACATCAGCTTCCTTGTGTAACGTTTTGGCTTGAAATCTAGTTATTTCTGCAGATCTGCACATAGTCACTAGAGATGAGCGCCTGAAATTTTTCGGGTTTTGTGTTTTGGTTTTGGGTTCGGTTCCGCGGCCGTGTTTTGGGTTCGAACGCGTTTTGGCAAAACCTCACCGAATTTTTTTTGTCGGATTCGGGTGTGTTTTGGATTCGGGTGTTTTTTTCCAAAAACACTAAAAAACAGCTTAAATCATAGAATTTGGGGGTCATTTTGATCCCAAAGTATTATTAACCTCAAAAACCATAATTTACACTCATTTTCAGTCTATTCTGAATACCTCACACCTCACAATATTATTTTTAGTCCTAAAATTTGCACCGAGGTCGCAGTGTGAGTAAGATAAGCGACCCTAGTGGCCGACACAAACACCGGGCCCATCTAGGAGTGGCACTGCAGTGTCACGCAGGATGTCCCTTCCAAAAAACCCTCCCCAAACAGCACATGACGCAAAGAAAAAAAGAGGCGCAATGAGGTAGCTGTGTGAGTAAGATTAGCGACCCTAGTGGCCGACACAAACACCGGGCCCATCTAGGAGTGGCACTGCAGTGTCACGCAGGATGGCCCTTCCAAAAAACCCTCCCCAAACAGCACATGACGCAAAGAAAAAAAGAGGCGCAATGAGGTAGCTGTGTGAGTAAGATTAGCGACCCTAGTGGCCGACACAAACACCGGGCCCATCTAGGAGTGGCACTGCAGTGTCACGCAGGATGTCCCTTCCAAAAAACCCTCCCCAAACAGCACATGACGCAAAGAAAAAAAGAGGCGCAATGAGGTAGCTGTGTGAGTAAGATTAGCGACCCTAGTGGCCGACACAAACACCGGGCCCATCTAGGAGTGGCACTGCAGTGTCACGCAGGATGGCCCTTCCAAAAAACCCTCCCCAAACAGCACATGACGCAAAGAAAAAAAGAGGCGCAATGAGGTAGCTGTGTGAGTAAGATTAGCGACCCTAGTGGCCGACACAAACACCGGGCCCATCTAGGAGTGG
The DNA here is from genome assembly GCF_028390025.1 of Pseudophryne corroboree. NCBI lineage: Eukaryota > Metazoa > Chordata > Amphibia > Anura > Myobatrachidae > Pseudophryne > Pseudophryne corroboree. Next base: position 735,855,428 of record NC_086444.1, read on the forward strand.
CACTGCAGTGTCACGCAGGATGTCCCTTCCAAAAAAACCCTCCCCAATCAGCACATGATGCAAAGAAAAAGAAAAGAAAAAAGAGGTGCAAGATGGAATTGTCCTTGGGCCCTCCCACCCACCCTTATGTTGTATAAACAAAACAGGACATGCACACTTTAACCAACCCATCATTTCAGTGACAGGGTCTGCCACACGACTGTGACTGATATGACGGGTTGGTTTGGACCCCCCCCAAAAAAGAAGCAATTAATCTCTCCTTGCACAAACTGGCTCTACAGAGGCAAAGATGTCCACCTCATCTTCACCCTCCGATATATCACCGTGTACATCCCCCTCCTCACAGATTATCAATTCGTCCCCACTGGAATCCACCATCTCAGCTCCCTGTGTACTTTGTGGAGGCAATTGCTGCTGGTCAATGTCTCCGCGGAGGAATTGATTATAATTCATTTTAATGAACATCATCTTCTCCACATTTTCTGGATGTAACCTCGTACGCCGATTGCTGACAAGGGTGAGCGGCGGCACTAAACACTCTTTCGGAGTACACACTTGTGGGAGGCAACTTAGGTAGAATAAAAGCCAGTTTGTGCAAGGGCCTCCAAATTGCCTCTTTTTCCTGCCAGTATAAGTACGGACTGTGTGACGTGCCTACTTGGATGCGGTCACTCATATAATCCTCCACCATTCTATCAATGTTGAGAGAATCATATGCAGTGACAGTAGACGACATGTCCGTAATCGTTGTCAGGTCCTTCAGTCCGGACCAGATGTCAGCATCAGCAGTCGCTCCAGACTGCCCTGCATCACCGCCAGCGGGTGGGCTCGGAATTCTGAGCCTTTTCCTCGCACCCCCAGTTGCGGGAGAATGTGAAGGAGGAGATGTTGACAGGTCGCGTTCCGCTTGACTTGACAATTTTGTCACCAGCAGGTCTTTTCAACCCCAGCAGACCTGTGTCTGCCGGAAAGAGAGATCCAAGGTAGGCTTTAAATCTAGGATCGAGCACGGTGGCCAAAATGTAGTGCTCTGATTTCAACAGATTGACCACCCGTGAATCCCTTGTTAAGCGAATTAAGGGCTGCATCCACAAGTCCCCACATGCCTAGCGGAATCGCTCCCTTTTAGCTCCTTCTTCAATGCCTCCAGCTTCTTCTGCAAAAGCCTGATGAGGGGAATGACCTGACTCAGGCTGGCAGTGTCTGAACTGACTTCACGTGTGCAAGTTCAAAAGGGCATCAGAACCTTGCACAACGTTGAAATCATTCTCCACTGCACTTGAGACAGGTGCATTCCATCTCCTATATCGTGCTCAATTGTATAGGCTTGAATGGCCTTTTGCTGCTCCTCCAACACTCTGAAGCATATAGAGGGTTGAATTCCACCTCGTTACCACTTCTTGCTTCAGATGATGGCAGGGCAGGTTCAGTAGTTTTTGGTGGTGCTCCAGTCTTCTGTACGTGGTGCCTGTACGCCGAAAGTGTCCCGCAATTTTTCTGGCCACCGACAGCATCTCTTGCACGCCCCTGTCGTTTTTTAAAAAATTCTGCACCACCAAATTCAAGGTATGTGCAAAACATGGGACGTGCTGGAATTTGCCCATATTTAATGCACACACAATATTGCTGGCGTTGTCCGATGCCACAAATCCACAGGAGAGTCAATTGGGGTAAGCCATTCCTTCGATGATCTTCCTCAGTTGCCGTAAGAGGTTTTCAGCTGTGTGCGTATTCTGGAAAGCGGTGATACAAAGCGTAGCCCTGCCTAGGAAAGAGTTGGCGTTTGCGAGATGCTGCTACTGGTGCCGCCGCTGCTGTTCTTGCGGCGGGAGTCCATACATCTACCCAGTGGGCTGTCACAGTCATATAGTCCTGACCCTGCCCTGCTCCACTTGTCCACATGTCCGTGGTTAAGTGGACATTGGGTACAACTGCATTTTTTAGGAGACTGGTGAGTCTTTTCTGACGTCCGTGTACATTCTCGGTATCGCCTGCCTAGAGAAGTGGAACCTAGATGGTATTTGGTAACGGGGGCACACTGCCTCAATAAATTGTCTAGTTCCCTGTGAACTAACGGCGGATACCCGACGCACGTCTAACACCAACATAGTTGTCAAGGACTCAGTTATCCGCTTTGCAGTAGGATGACTGCTGTGATATTTCATCTTCCTCGCAAAGGACTGTTGAACAGTCAATTGCTTACTGGAAGTAGTACAAGTGGGGCTTACGACTTCCCTCTGGGATGACCATCGACTCCCAGCGGCAACAACAGCAGCGCCAGCAGCAGTAGGCGTTACACGCAAGGATGCATCGGAGGAATCCCAGGCAGGAGAGGACTCGTCAGACTTGCCAGTGACATGGCCTGCAGGACTATTGGCATTCCTGGGGAAGGAGGAAATTGACACTGAGGGAGTTGGTGGGGTGGTTTGCGTGAGCTTGGTTACAAGAGGAAGGGATTTACTGGTCAGTGGACTGCTTCCGCTGTCACCCAAAGTTTTTGAACTTGTCACTGACTTATTATGAATGCGCTGCAGGTGACGTATAAGGGAGGATGTTCCGAGGTGGTTAACGTCCTTACCCCTACTTATTACAGCTTGACAAAGGGAACACACGGCTTGACACCTGTTTGTCCGCATTTCTGGTGAAATACCTCCACACCGAAGAGCTGATTTTTTTGGTATTTTCACCTGGCATGTCAACGGCCATATTCCTCCCACGGACAACAGGTGTCTCCCCGGGTGCCTGACTTAAACAAACCACCTCACCATCAGAATCCTCCTGGTCAATTTCTCCCCAGCGCCAGCAACACCCATATCCTCCTCATCCTGGTGTACTTCAACACTGACATCTTCAATCTGACTATCAGGAACTGGACTGCGGGTGCTCCTTCCAGCACTTGCAGGGGGCGTGCAAATGGTGGAAGGCGCATGCTCTTCACGTCCAGTGTTGGGAAGGTCAGGCATCGCAACCGACACAATTGGACTCTCCTTGTGGATTTGGGATTTCAAAGAACGCACAGTTCTTTGCGGTGCTTTTGCCAGCTTGAGTCTTTTCAGTTTTCTAGCGAGAGGCTGAGTGCTTCCATCCTCATGTGAAGCTGAACCACTAGCCATGAACATAGGCCAGGGCCTCAGCCGTTCCTTGCCACTCCGTGTGGTAAATGGCATATTGGCAAGTTTACGCTTCTCCTCCGACAATTTTATTTTAGGTTTTGGAGTCCTTTTTTTACTGATATTTGGTGTTTTGGTTTTGACATGCTCTGTACTATGCCATTGGGCATCGGCCTTGGCAGACGACGTTGCTGGCATTTCATCGTCTCGGCCATGACTAGTGGCAGCAGCTTCAGCACGAGGTGGAAGTGGATCTTGATCTTTCCCTAATTTTGGAACCTCAACATTTTTGTTCTCCATATTTTAATAGGCACAACTAAAAGGCACCTCAGGTAAACAATGGAGATGGATGGATTGGATACTAGTATACAATTATGGACGGGCTGCCGAGTGCCGACACAGAGGTAGCCACAGCCGTGAACTACCGCACTGTACTGTGTCTGCTGCTAATATATAGACTGGTTGATAAAGAGATAGTATACTCGTAACTAGTATGTATGTATAAAGAAAGAAAAAAAAACCACGGTTAGGTGGTATATACAATTATGGACGGGCTGCCGAGTGCCGACACAGAGGTAGCCACAGCCGTGAACTACCGCACTGTACTGTGTCTGCTGCTAATATATAGACTGGTTGATAAAGAGATAGTATACTCGTAACTAGTATGTATGTATAAAGAAAGAAAAAAAAAACCACGGTTAGGTGGTATATACAATTATGGACGGGCTGCCGAGTGCCGACACAGAGGTAGCCACAGCCGTGAACTACCGCACTGTACTGTGTCTGCTGCTAATATATAGACTGGTTGATAAAGAGATAGTATACTCGTAACTAGTATGTATGTATAAAGAAAGGAAAAAAAAACCACGGTTAGGTGGTATATACAATTATGGACGGGCTGCCGAGTGCCGACACAGAGGTAGCCACAGCCGTGAACTACCGCACTGTACTGTGTCTGCTGCTAATATATAGACTGGTTGATAAAGAGATAGTATACTCGTAACTAGTATGTATGTATAAAGAAAGAAAAAAAAACCACGGTTAGGTGGTATATACAATTATGGACGGGCTGCCGAGTGCCGACACAGAGGTAGCCACAGCCGTGAACTACCGCACTGTACTGTGTCTGCTGCTAATATATAGACTGGTTGATAAAGAGATAGTATACTCGTAACTAGTATGTATGTATAAAGAAAAAAAAAAACCACGGTTAGGTGGTATATACAATTATGGACGGGCTGCCGAGTGCCGACACAGAGGTAGCCACAGCCGTGAACTACCGCACTGTACTGTGTCTGCTGCTAATATATAGACTGGTTGATAAAGAGATAGTATACTCGTAACTAGTATGTATGTATAAAGAAAGAAAAAAAAACCACAGTTAGGTGGTATATACAATTATGGACGGGCTGCCGAGTGCCGACACAGAGGTAGCCACAGCCGTGAACTACCGCACTGTACTGTGTCTGCTGCTAATATATAGACTGGTTGATAAAGAGATAGTATACTCGTAACTAGTATGTATGTATAAAGAAAGAAAAAAAAACCACGGTTAGGTGGTATATACAATTATGGACGGGCTGCCGAGTGCCGAGACAGAGGTAGCCACAGCCGTGAACTACCGCACTGTACTGTGTCTGCTGCTAATATATAGACTGGTTGATAAAGAGATAGTATACTCGTAACTAGTATGTATGTATAAAGAAAGAAAAAAAAACCACGGTTAGGTCACTGGTATATACAATTATGGACGGGCTGCCGAGTGCCGACACAGAGGTAGCCACAGCCGTGAACTACCGCACTGTACTGTGTCTGCTGCTAATATATAGACTGGTTGATAAAGAGATAGTATACTCGTAACTAGTATGTATGTATAAAGAAAGAAAAAAAAACCACGGTTAGGTGGTATATACAATTATGGACGGGCTGCCGAGTGCCGACACAGAGGTAGCCACAGCCGTGAACTACCGCACTGTACTGTGTCTGCTGCTAATATATAGACTGGTTAATAAAGAGATAGTATACTCGTAACTAGTATGTATGTATAAAGAAAGAAAAAAAAACCACGGTTAGGTGGTATATACAATTATGGACGGGCTGCCGAGTGCCGACACAGAGGTAGCCACAGCCGTGAACTACCGCACTGTACTGTGTCTGCTGCTAATATATAGACTGGTTGATAAAGAGATAGTATACTCGTAACTAGTATGTATGTATAAAGAAAGAAAAAAAAACCACGGTTAGGTGGTATATACAATTATGGACGGGCTGCCGAGTGCCGACACAGAGGTAGCCACAGCCGTGAACTACCGCACTGTACTGTGTCTGCTGCTAATATATAGACTGGTTGATAAAGAGATAGTATACTCGTAACTAGTATGTATGTATAAAGAAAGAAAAAAAAACCACGGTTAGGTCACTGGTATATACAATTATGGACGGGCTGCCGAGTGCCGACACAGAGGTAGCCACAGCCGTGAACTACCGCACTGTACTGTGTCTGCTGCTAATATAGACTGGTTGATAAAGAGATAGTATACTACTAATATTATATACTGGTGGTCAGGTCACTGGTCACTAGTCACACTGGCAGTGGCACTCCTGCAGCAAAAGTGTGCACTGTTTAATTTTAATATAATATTATGTACTCCTGGCTCCTGCTATAACCTATAACTGGCACTGCAGTAGTGCTCCCCAGTCTCCCCCACAATTATAAGCTGTGTGAGCTGAGCAGTCAGACAGATATATAATATATATAGATGATGCAGCACACTGGCCTGAGCCTGAGCAGTGCACACAGATATGGTATGTGACTGAGTCACTGTGTGCTGTGTATCGCTTTTTTCAGGCAGAGAACGGATTATAAATAAAAGTGGTGGTCACTGGTCACTATCAGCAAAACTCTGCACTGTACACTACTGAGTACTCCTAATGCTCCCCAAAATTAGTAAATCAAGTGTCTCTCTAATCTATTCTAATTCTAAACGGAGAGGACGCCAGCCACGTCCTCTCCCTATCAATCTCAATGCACGTGTGAAAATGGCGGCGACGCGCGGCTCCTTATATAGAATCCGAGTCTCGCGATAGAATCCGAGCCTCGCGAGAATCCGACAGCGTCATGATGACGTTCGGGCGCGCTCGGGTTAACCGAGCAAGGCGGGAAGATCCGAGTCGCTCGGACCCGTGAAAAAAAACATGAAGTTCTGGCGGGTTCGGATTCAGAGAAACCGAACCCGCTCATCTCTAATAGTCACTGCCTTGTCTAGTGTTAGGTCTTGCTCTCTTAGCAATCTCTCTCTGAGTCCATTATCGGGTATTCCGAAGACAATATGATCTCTAATCAGTGAATCCTTTAAATCACCAAACTCACAGGTTTTACTGAGTGATTGCAGCTCTGTAACATACTGATCAAATCCATCTACAGACTTCTGATCACATGTGAAAAACTTATATCTTTCATATGTCACATTTTTCCTTGGCACAAAGTAATCTTCAAGCTTTTGCATTATAGAAGATAGCACCATATTCTGCCCCTCATCAAGCTGAAAACTATTATAAATGTCCAGCACATCCTCTCCTATCACATGGAGGAAAATGGATGCCTTAGTTTTGTCAGCCTCTGTATCAGCTCCACATGCAACAAGATATATATTAAACATTTGCTTAAATCTTTTCCAGTTTTCAGACAAGTTACCAGACATCAGCATGCCGGTTGGAGGAGCTAGTTTATCCATGGTTACTCACTGTTTGAAGAGAGGAGCACACGGCAGGCTTTGCAGACACGGAGTATCACAGCCTTACAGACTGCAGCAGGATTCTTTCACACTAGCAGTCCAAGTTAAACTTCTTCTGACACCATGTTTTGTTCATATGTTTGTAAATCCAGTCATAAGGATATAGAGACATGTGAGTTCACTGCTGTGCTTTTTTTATTCCATCACCAACTCCAGGCACACTGCACACTGGACCACCCCCTTCCCAGCCTCCCCCTGGTCCCAGGGACCATCACTGAAGATTCAGGCTTACACATATTAGTAAGGGAGTGTCTACAAATATTAAGCATTCTAATACACTAACATCACACTAGTCAGTTTGGGAAATTAAACTATATCAAATCAACTGTGATAAGAGAAAGTGTCAATGTCCAGGGCCTTATCTGTGCTCCGGGGGCTGCCATTCCGGTGCCTAGTAAGGCAGCGGCAGTGGAGGGCTGCTGTGGTGGGTCCATCCGCTGCTGCTATGGTGGGTCCACCTGCTATTGGTGTGATTGCTGGGAGGCCAGAGGGCGAAGGTCTGGGGTTGTTCAATGCAGCTACTGGCATGTCTGCCATGCAGGATGCTGCCATGTTGGAGACCTATCCGGAGCCAATAGCAGAGGTTCAACACCGTGTCCAGCAAATCCACGGAGGTCTCTCCTGTTAAAAGGGGGCTGGTTAATGTTAATTGTGTTAGTGCTTCAGGTTAATACCTTAAGCATAGGTGCTCCAGCTCTGAGCTCCGAGGTTACTCTTATACCTTGGTTTTCTCTCTAGCTAGGTTCTGCCTTCACTGACAGCTGCAGCATTCCCGCCATCTCTAACCTACCACCACTTGTGGGGGCACTCACGGGGTCCTGGACTGCCAAGGTCCTTGGTCACAGTCAGCAGTATCCAATTCTCTGTGCTTCTCAGCCTCATCTCTCAAGCAATAGTCCACAGTCAGCAATATCCAATTCTCTGTGCTTCTCAGCCTCGTCTCTCAAGCAATAACCCACAGTCAGCAATATCCAATTCTCTGTGTTGTTTCTCAGCCTCGTCTTTCAAGCAATAATCCACAGTCAGCAGCACTCAGGGCCTAATTCAGATTGGATCGCAAAACGCGATCCAACCGCAAAAATTGCTTAAAGTATGCAGGCAGGATGGGGGTGGTTGCGGCAATGCTCAGCTCCCTAGGCGGAGACAGAGCATTGCAGAGGCGAGCGAGCGACCGGGGGGGGGTCGTCGTGGAAACGGGGGGCGTGGCATGGGCGTGATCGCGGCAGCTGCATGACGTCGCACGCAGCTGCAGCAGTCAGGAGGCCACCTGCAGGAGGCAACCCTTAATTTCTACGATGAAGCAGAAATTGTGATGCGATCGTAATTTCTGCTTCATCAAGTGGGGGAGTTCAAAAGGATTGCAATTTCTGCTAATTAACAGAATTTGCAATCCTTACTGAATCAGGTCCTCAATCCAGCCTCGTTCTCCAAGCCACAATTAACAGTTAAAAGTAGAGAGGTGCAGCGGGCATTTTTCGGGTTTTGTGTTTTGGTTTTGGATTCGGTTCCGCGGTCGTGTTTTGGATTCGGACGTGTTTTGGCAAAACCTCCCAAAATAATTTTTGTCGGATTCGGGTGTGTTTTTTCAAAACCCCCTCAAAAATAGCTTAAATCATAGAATTTGAGGGTAATTTTGATCCTATAGTATTGTTAACCTCAATAACCATAATTTCCACTCATTTCCAGTCTATTCTGAACACCTTACACCTCACAATATTATTTTTAGTCCTAAATTTTGCACCGAGGTTGCTGGATGACTAAGCTAAGCGACCCAAGTGGGCGGCACAAACACCTGGCCCATCTAGGAGTGGCACTGCAGTGTCAGACAGGATGGCACTTAAAAAATAGTCTCCAAACAGCACATGATGCAAAGATAAATAAAATAAAAAAGAGGTGCAAAATGGAATTGTCCTTGGGCCCTCCCACCCACCTTTATGTTGTATAAACAGGACATGCACACTTTAACAAACCCATCATTTCAGCGACAGGGTCTGCCACACGACTGTGGCTGAAATGACTGGTTGGTTTGGGCCACCACCAAAAAAGAAGCAATCAATCTCTCCTTGCACAAACTGGCTCTACAGAGGCAGGATGTCCACCTCCTCCTCATCGTCCGATTCGTCACCCCTTTCACTGTGTACACACCCCCTCCTCACAGAGTATTAATTCGTCCCCACTGGAATCCACCATCACAGGTCCCTGTGTACTTTCTGAAGGCAATTGCTGGTAAATGTCTCCACGGAGGAATTGATTATAATTCATTTTGATGAACATCATCTTCTCCACATTTTCTGGAAGTAACCTCCTACGCCGATCGCTGACAAGGTTACCGGCTGCACTAAACACTCTTTTGGATTACACACTGGAGGGAGGGGCAACTTGGGTAAAATAAAGCCAGTTTGTGCAAGGGCCTCCAAATTGCCTCTTTTTCCTGCCAGTATACGTACGGACTGTCTGACATGCCTACAGTGATGCTG